>NC_064644.1:417072643-417375617 GCF_023864345.2 Schistocerca serialis cubense
TATCTGTACAATGTCAGTGAAAGAAGAAAATATAAAATCAGTGAATCTTAAAAACAGTTTTTAATTGAAAAATCAGCATTTTTAACCAGTTGTCACTTATTAGGTCAATGAAGAGAAATATATTATTGTTCAAGCCGAATTCGAGAATATACTATAATCATCTAACGGTAACGGTTTAATGTTCTTTTAGTAAACAAATCAATCCTGGGGCCTCTGAAGGAATCATACTCCGAATTTTACTGGACAACAAACTGAGCCACCAATTACACAAGATATCGAGATTATTATATTTATTGACTTCTAATTACTGCTATAGTAAACTCGAGATCAGTCAATCTACAATGCCGTTTTTCTACTTACAATATTATACATTTCTGTGTTAGCTGATGCTGACAGAAATGTTGAAGCTTAATTAGCTTCATTTAATTATCAACTTGATTGTTTAAGTTAGGCAACACTGTTCTTAGAAGTTCCACACACACATATAGCACGCGCATATAACAGCACGTGACTGTGAAACCATGCAAGTGATATACTAATGTGAACTTACTTGGGGAAGAATTCAACCAAATAAGTCAGAACAAGTGTATCATGGCGTACAATGATTGGCAAGACCAATAGCACAAAAGTCCATCTGTCTCTAAAAAAGCTCTCATGTAAGATGTTTCAGAAAAAATACAAAAATCTCCTTTTTAGGTCACTCTGTTCATTCAGTATATATTCCAAAAGCTCTCTAAACGCACAGTAAATTTCGATTTCTTCTAACTAATCAATCTGTCTTACTTTCTCGTTACTACAAAGAATTTCTAAGGTGTTGTCGACGTCATTCAACTTGTGTTTGGTCGACCGAAGATGGTTCTCAGACGAAGATCTACAACTACAACTGTCATTAATGTTAATGTGTTTACTAAATCTAATAGCAAAATTTCTTCCTGTTCGATCTATATAAATATTTTCATTCTGTACCGTTAATTTTATAAACCCTTGAACGTGTGGTTTGATATCTTGCATGCTATTTTCGTATGGTCTTACTTAATCTGTTATGAATACAAAAGCCCATTTGTATTCTAATGATGCAGAACTGTCTAACTATTCTTTCAAATACAGATCCGCCATAGGGTGAGACATGCCGGACTGCATGCGGCAGGGTGTAAGCCACATGATATTAACTATATGTCTTGTTTTTGCTTCTTCATGTCATAAACTGTGAGGCGAAGTACAGGGTGTCTAAGAGGAATACTGAATACATTGGGAGTTGGTAGTAGGCGGTCCAGTGATACTAACGTGACCACTGCCTATGTTCGATGTCACTGTGCTATAATCATTCACACGTGGCAGGTGGCAGCACTAGCAATGGATGGTATACAGGGTGAAACGAAATTCGCGCACTCCTCACATGCCAGGAATAAAAAAACGTCTCACAAAATTTCCTCCAGCGCGTACATCCGGCAGAAAAAGGACGTTAGAGACTGGCAATCTGGCAACACTGTAAACACATGTATGACAACTACCTCTGGTAGCACATGTTAGTTGTGCTGTACAGTTGGTGAACTGGATAGAGTTTTGGGTTAGCATACAGGACGTCGATGGTTTGATCCTCAGTTGGGGCGCACTTTTTTTTATTTGCTAATTTCATTCTGACATTTCATACTGTAATATACACCGCTTCTTAGGTCACATGTATCCTAAATTTATAACATTTTGTAACGCTGTACATAACAAAAAATTTTCAAATGTATGTGAATTCCTAAGGGACCAAACTGCTGAGGTCATCGGTTCCTAGACTTACACACTACTTAAACTAACTTATGCTAAGAACAACACACACACCCATGCCCGAGGGAGGACTCGAACATCCGGCGGGAAGGGCCACACAGTCCGTGACATGGCGGCTCAAACCCTGCGGCGACTCCGCGAACATAACAAATTCGTGGTTAGGCAAATAAGAAGTAGGCAGTTGAAACAAATGACCTGTCATAGGGCAGAATAAATACAAAATCAATATCAATTTCAAGATGCTAAAGATGATAGCACAGCAAAATAACAAAACATCTACTTCTCATTTATACTACATGTAACATGAGCGTTCAGATGTACCACATTAGCAACCAGTGACAATAATAACGTCCATATTAATGATCATGTGATCTTCACAATAGAATACGTTGTCCTCAGAACAACAGATGGTCAAAGCAACCTCCCTGCATGTCCAAACATTGCGCAATCCGCTAGATCATACAGCTCTGGACCCTTAGCAGAAAAGCTACATACACAGTAACAAGAGCAGCACGTACATGCGCTACCAATTCTTCCACATTCATCAGTGGAGTAGAGTATACATGCTCCTTCAAGTGTCCCCACAGGAAGAAATCCATGGGGTTTAGGTCAGGTGAACCCAGTGGCCATACAACTGGACCTCCATATCCGAGCTATTTCCCTGGAAATGTTCTGTCCAAATACTGCTGCACATTAATTCAAGACTGTGGAGGTGCACCATCACGTTGGAACCATATCCTCTGCCGAACATGTAGTTGAACATCTTCCAACATGTCAAGCAGACACTGTTACCCAAGGATTTCTACTAGCCATCGTCTTTTACCTCTTTGCTGCCTTCACTGTTTCATCCCTCAAAGCTAACTATTCTTCTTCTACTTATTTCTTTCCCTCATTCCTGTCAGTCGTTCCCTAATGCTCCTGAAACTCTCTATAACTTGTCGTTCTGTCAGTTTATCCAGGTCTCATCTCCTTAAATACCCACCTTTTTGCAGTTTCTCCAGTTGTAATCTACAATTCATAACCAACAGATTGTGGTCAAAGTCCACATCTGCCCCTGGAAATGGCTTACAATTTAAAACCTGCTAGCTAAATCTCTGTATTACCATTATATAATCTATCTGAAACCTTCCAGCATCTCCAGGCCTCTTCCATGTATACAACCTTTTTCATGATTCGTAAACCAAGTGTTAGCTATGATCAAGTTATGCTCTGTGCAAAATTCTACCAGGCGGCTTCCTCCTTCATTTTTTACCTCCATTCCATATTCACCTACTACGTTTCCTTCTCTTCCTTTTCCTACTATCGAATTCCAGTCACCCATGGCTATTAAGTCTTCGTCTCCCTTCCTATCTGAATAATTTCTTTTATCTCATCATTCATTTCTTCAATCTCTTCGTCATCTGCGGAGCTAGTTGGCATATAAACTTGTACTACTGTAGTAGGCGTGGGCTTCATGTCTATCTTGGCCACAATAATGCGTTCACTATGCTGTTTGTAGTAGCTTACCCCCACTCCTATTTTTTATTCATTATTAAACCTACTCCTGCCTTACCCCTATTTGATTTTGTATTTATTACCCTATATTCACCTGACCAAAAGTCTTGTTCCTCCTGCAACCGAACTTCACTAATTCCGACTATATCTAACTTTAACCTATTCATTTCCGTTTTTAAATTTTCTGACCTACCTGCCCGATTAAGGAATCTGACATTCCACGCACCGATCCGTAGAACGCCAGTTTTCTTTCTCCTGATAACTACGTCCTCCTGAGTAGTCCCTACCCGGAGATCCGAATGGGGGACTATTTTACCTCCGGAATATTTTACCCAAGAGGACGCCATCATCATTTAACTATACAGTAAAGCTGCATGCCCTCGGGAAAAATTACGGCTGTAGTTTCCCTTTGCTTTCAGCCGTTCGCAGTACCAGCACAGCAAGACCGTTTTGGTTAGTGTTACAAGGGCAGATCAGTCAATCATCCAGAGTGTTGCCCCTGCAACTACTGAAAAGATTTCTGCCCCTCTTCAGGAACCACACGTTTGTCTGGATTCTCAACAGGTACCCCTCCGTTGTGGTAGCACCTACTATCTGTATCGCTGAGGCACGCAAGCCTACTCACCAATGGCAAGGTACATGTTTCTAGGGGTGGGGGGGGGGGGGGTGTATATTCACGGTACACACTTGAAATGGTCGTACAGGCAAATCCACACATCATCGCTACCTCGGAGATACTGTGTCCTATCGCTCGAGCGCCGACTATAACACCACGTTCAAACTCATTTAAATCTTGATAACCTGCCATTGTAGCAGCAGTAACCGATCCGACAACTGCGCCGGACGCTTGTCTTACGTAGGTGTTGCTGACCGCAGCGCCATATTGAGCCTGTTGACATCTCTGCATTTGAATACGCATTGCGCTTCACGTTTTCCGCGCTATTCCGAGAATAGAATTCAAACAGCTGCTAACCGGAAACTGTACAACTGGCCCTTATTAGTCTAGTGTTATTCCTGTAAGTCGTTTATTTCCACTCTGGTAATATGAAACTACGGATTTCGCTAATATTTATGTTAGATGCTCGTCCGCATACCCAATCAGCCACATGAACAAACAGCAATTGGCAGTCATCCATTCGGGTCTTCCTGCTCTGTAGAAAGCTTCGCTTGAAACAACCTCATAGTTTAAAGCTTGTTGTTTATTCCGATTAGACATGCTTGAACACCTAAGATAACATTCCACGTGTCGAAATCGTATTCTGCGACAAGCGGGGTCAAGTGCACCTTATTGACTTTTGTTTTGTTTCCTGGGTCGGCTGGCCATTCAGTGCAGTGTGGCCGTTGATCGCTGCGCCTCTACAGGTGGGAGCCGTTATCGATCTCACCTTGGCCGCACATACACTGCCAAGGCACCGCAGAGTGTTTCCCTCCTGCTGGCGCGGCAATGTCGTCTTATCGTAACAGCCGAGCGGCACTGAAGCTAACGGCTCACACGGAGGTTACCTGGAACTTTGCAGGCTATCAAAGTGTGTAACACTTAATAGTACAAAGGCTCACACCGGAGCTAGAGGGATATTAAACGTTAGATAATAAGCGAGAAATTCAATAAAACTTACGAGCCATGTTTCTACACTGCGTCTGCATTGTAAGTCCGTCTTTCGTTCCGAAGGTCTTAGCACAGTTTTGAAAAGACTAGTACCAGGATTCTGTAATTTAGTAAAATTGTTATTATTCTTACATGTCCTTGGATCATTTGGGCCACGGCACGGGACGCGTCACATTATTAAGAAATGAAAATTCCAATAAGAGTACAGATACATACATTTATTTATACGTAAGGACGTAAATGTGTGGCATAAATATGTCGGTCTATAAGTATATAACAAACGGGTATCCTAATCGAATTACATAACTACCTACATAGTATTAACGCATGCAAATATACTCAACATGACAAACACATACCTTTAGTATCTAATAAATTGTTCGATTTAGCGAAAATAATTTTTCGGTGAATGATAGCACGAAAAGGTCTTTTGTATTGCCCTCATAACGTTTTTCAAATGTTGAGTCACTGACGCAGTAATTTCTTCACAGGAAAGTGTATCGCTTTTTACCGTATTCGATAAACCTTGGAAACAGGAATATAGTGATATAAGGATTTACGCCGTCTCTAGCGAAACTTTTCGCATAAAAGACTCTGCAATTTGCTATAAATGAAGCCAAGACTACTGGGACTGTTGTGTTTTATATCAAAAGCCCCGTAAACATCTGATAACGTACAGGGCTAACACGTTCCTCGCTTACGGTTTAATTTATGCGATGCATATCGTTGGACACATCTTTGCAGATGATACAAACATTGCAATACATAGTAAATCAAATATAAATTTAGAAAGGGCAACTAATCAAATTTTTACTGACATTAGTAGATGGTTCATAGCCAATTCACTGTCATTAAACTTTGAAAAGACCCACTATATGCGGTTCAGAACTTCCAAGAGATTTCCTTCTAGTTTGTGTGTAACATGATGACATGGAAATAGGAGAAGTAGAGAGTGTAAAATTCTTGGGATTACAACTTGATAATAAAGTCAGTTGGGAGCGATATACTAACGAACTGCTAAAGCGCCTAAACAAGTCTGTATTTGCAATGCGAATGATGTCAGACATAGGAGATATAAATATAAAAAACTGGCATATTTTCCTTATTTTCACTCCATTATGTCATATGGTATCATATTTTGTGGTAACTTCACAAACTGAGAAAAAAGTTTTAGAGTACAGCAGGGTATAATAAGAGTAATGTGTAGCGTAAATCCAAGAACATCATGTCGAAACCTATTCAAAGAACTGGGCATACTAACCACAGCTTCTCAGTATATTTATTCCTTAATGAAGTTTGTTGTAAATAATACATCTCTTTTTCCAACTAACTGCTTAGCACATAGTATCAATACTAGGAATAAGAACAATATACATAAAGATTTAAAATCACTTACCTTTGCCCAGAAAGGAGTCCAGTATTCAGCAGTGCATATTTTCAATAAGTTACCAGCAACCATTAGTTTTGGACAAGGCACAATTTAAATATAATTTAAAAGAATTTTTGGTGGCCAACTCCTTCTATTTCATTCATGAATTTCTCAGCAAGTGCAATAGACCATTTTAATGAAAATTTATTATATTTTAATTTTTGACAATACTTGGTTGTAACAGCCAAGTAACTACCTACTGTGTGAATGATGGATGTATGGAAAGCAGATGTAAGTCTTAAGTTTGTAAACAGTGGAAGTTTAATTTTAATTCTTGTACATAATTTGACTGTTCTTAACTGAGGATCATTTAAATGAATAATTTACTTTAATTTTTGACAATACTTGGTTGTAATAACCAACTAACTAGCTACTGTGTGAATGATGTATCTAATGAAAGCAGATGTAAGTACTAAACCTGTAAATATTATAAGTTTAATTTTAATTCATATACATAATTTTACTGTTTATTGACTGAGGATCATTTAAATTAATGAAACTCAAGTTTTTCTAATTACATTTTTGTAATGGGTTTATCTGACATGTTCCAACCCAGGAGGATCCCCTCTTTTGTGGATCTATGGAATGAATAATTAATCTAATCTAATCTAATCCTTAACCATTAAATGGGTGTACGTTTATTTCCAGTCGCTCTCGAACGCTGTTAGAAAAGCCATCGCACTATTTTTTAATCATAGTTGTTTTAGTGCCTCTGTGGCCAAAATATTATGCGTATTGAGTCTGCAGCAAAATATTTGATCCCTTGCATACCATAACTTGGCGAAACCTTTCATTCGATATCTTGAATCGTCTGTGAAATACACTGAGGCGACGAAGGTCATGGGATACCTTCTAACATCGGTGTCGGATCTCTTTTTCTCGGCGTAGTGTAGCAGCTCGATGTGGCGTGGACTCAACAAGTCGTTGGAAGTTCCCTGCAGAAATATTGAACCACGCTGCCTCTATAGTCGTCCATAATAGCGAAAGTGCTGTCGGTGCTGGATTTTGGGCACGAACCGACTCTCGATTATGTCCCACAACCCTGTTTCCAAGCGATACACTTTCCTATGAAGAAATTAGTGCTTCAGTGACTCAATAGTTAGAAAATTTTGAGGAAAGTCCTCGGTCCTATCAAAGAAAACGGAGATTTTTGCCGAAGACACAACTGTGAATTATACGAACTTACAGAAGACATTGTTACCAGCATGAGGAAGAGGAGAATGATGTTTTTTGGTCATCTGGAAAGAATGAACCCGCAAAGACTTACTCATCGCATACATTCATCAGTTTCAAAAACAAAATCGCATTCAAAATGGACAAGCCAAGTTGAAAAGGATTTACAGGAAGCTGAAATTTCGTTTGATGACATTCAAGATAGAGAAGTTTTCAGAGAAAAAGTCAAAATTACTAAAACCCTTATTTCGCTTTCTACGCCAGTTCCACGTCCTGCCTACAAATAGTCAAAACAGAGAAAAGAAGCACAGTCAGCCAAAATGAAAATCTACTGGCAAAAGAAGAAAACACAATCAGGGAAGAGATAAAAATCTTCGTGGTCCATAGCAGGCCGAAACGATAGCAAAAAAAAAAAAAAAAAAAAAAAAAAAAAAAAACCGGTGGGATTGACCTGGGTGACCAAATTATTTGGCGCATGGCCATCCACAAACATTCCATCGTTGTTTGGGAACATGAAGTTTGCACCCTACCGTCATGTCTTACCAACTGAAATCGGGGCTTGTATGACCAGCCCACGGTTTTCGAGTCGCCTAGGGTGCAACTGATATGGTCACGAGTCCAGGAGAGGTGATGCAAGCGAGTCGTGCTGTTAGCAAAGGCATCTCATCGTTAACCTGCTGCTATAGCCCATTAACGGCAAATTTCGCCCCACTGTCCTAACGGATACGTTTGTCGTACATCGCATTTTGATATCTGCGATTATTTCGTGTATTGTTGCTGGTCTGTTAGCACTGACAAGTCTACGTAAACGCCGCTGCTCTCGGTCGTTAAGTTAAGGCCGTCGGGCACTGCACTGTCCCTGGTGAGAGGTAATGCCTGAAATGTGGTTCCTCGGCACACTCTTGACACTGTGGATATCGGAATATTGAACACCCTAATGATTTCCCATATACTAGAAAGGAGATAAGATGGAGTGTGGCAATTACAGAGGGATCACACTACTTAATTTGAGATATAAAATATTATCTAATATACTATTCAACGGAATACTCCCGATCATACAGAGGGAGACGGGGCCGTACCAATGCGGATTCCTTCCCAGGAACTCAACTATAGATCAAATATTCACCTTAAGACAAATCCTGGAAAAAACAAACGAATACGGGGTTGGCATGCATCACCTCTTTATAGATTCCAAAGCAGCTTATGATAGCATAAATAGAGAGCAGTTATATCAAGCTCTAGATGAACAGGGAATCTCGATAAAGTTGGTAAGGCTGGTGAGAATAACAATGAGCGAAACACAAGGTAGTGTAAGAATAGGAGGAATGATGTCCAATACATTGAATATTAAAAACGGATTGCTACAAGGGGATGCATTGACATGTCTTCTCTTTAATGCCGCCCTGGAGAAGGTGATGAGAAACGCAAACCTTCTGAATAGGGGAACGATCTTCTATAAATCAGTGCAGATACTGGCCTACGCAGATGACATGGAAATAATAGCAAGAACCCAAAAAGCTATGGGAGAGATATTTACAAAAAATGGCTCTAAGCACCATGGGACTTAACTGCTGTGGTCATCAGTCCCCTAGAACTTAGAACTACTGAAACCTATCTAACCTAAGGACATCACACACATCCATGCCCGAGGCAGGATTCGAACCTGCAACCGCAGCGGTCGCGCGGTTCCAGACAGTAGCGCCTAGAACCGCTCGCCCACGCTGGCCGGCGGACATTTACAGCTCTTGAACAGGCTAGTAGGAACATGGGGTTAATTATTAATGAACAAAAAACAAAACATATGGCAGCTGGAAAAGCACATAGCGAAAATATGCCAAATGCAATAACAATGGGCAATTATACGTTTGAGAGAGTTGAACATTTCAAGTACCTGGGCTCGACAGTTACGCATCTAAATGATACCTCCTATGAAATTAAGCAGAGATTAATACTAGCCAACAGAGCCCATTTTGCCCCAACAAGACTTCTATCCTCAAGGCTCCTGACTCGTACCACGGCCGGCCGCGGTGGTCTAGCGGTTCTAGGCCCGCAGTCCGGAACCGCGCGACTGCTACGGTCGCAGGTTCGAATCCTGCCTCGGGCATGGATGTGTGTGATGTCCTTAGGTTAGTTAGGTTTAAGTAGTTCTAAGTTCTAGGGGACTGATGACCTCAGATGTTAAGTCCCATAGTACTCAGAGCCATTTGAACCATTTTTGAACTCGTACCACGGAATTAACTATGTATAAATCACTTATACCACCAGTTCTTACATATGCCTCTGAACTGGGCATTAACAACTAAAGATATTGAAATACTGGATGCATTTGAAAGAAAGGCACTCAGACTAATTATCGGATCAATCTGTGAAAGAGGAAGATGGAGGAGGAGATACAACCATGAGCTGTATATCATATATAAAGGCCAACCCATCAGAAGGATAGTGAAATCATCCAGGCTGAGGTGGGCGGGACATGTGGCTCGCATGAATGATACACAAGCACCAAAAAGAATAGTACAAGGAAAGCCAGGAGGGCAGAGAAGACGTGGTCGACCAAGAACCAGATGGGAAGATGGAGTAATCGAAGATCTTAGGAAGATGGGCTATACATACTGGAGAGTATTGGCAAAGGACCGAGAGAAATGGAAGGAAATTGTAGAGGAGGCCATGGCTGATCATTAGCTGTAGAGCCAAGAAAGAAGAAGAAGAATGGTTTCCGGAATAGAATGTCCCATGCGTCTTGGTTCCAACTACCATTCCGCGTTCATAGCCTCTTAATTACTGTCGTGCGACCGTAATCACGTCGGAAACGGTTTCACATGAATCACTTGAGTAGAAATAACAGCTCCACCAATTCACCGCCCTTTTATACCTTGTCCACGCCATATTACCGTCGTCTGTGTATGTGCATATCGCTATCCCATGAACTTTTGCCACCTCATTGTTTTGTAGAAGTATTCAGCTCAATTGCGTATGTGCAATGTGTAACAGAATGACGTTTTAAAAATCTGAAAGACTGTACAGAATAAAATTTTGAGCGTTTTCATGTTAGGAACCTATAGTCGGACATGTGAAATGAAGTTTCTAGCCGGCCGATGTGGCCGAGCGGTTCTAGGCGCTTCAGTCCGGAACCGCGCGACCGCTACGGTCGCAGGTTCGAATCCTGCCTCGGGCATGGATGTGTGTGATGTCCTTAGGTTTAAGTAGTTCTATGTTCTAGGGGTCTGATGACCTCAGATGTTAAGTCCCATAGTGCTCAGAGCCATTTGAACCATTTTGAAGCTTCTGCAGCCACCAATGGGCTGTAGGAAATCAACGCATTTCATGTACTGTAAGTTACCACGTCAGATTCTCAGTGAATATTTAGGGCTGGAATTCATGGCGATGATATTACTGGAACACACATCTCATGAGATCGTTTGAATGGTGCATGGTGTTTGAACTTTCTGAAGAACGCCTTTCCTGAACTTCTAAAGGAAGTTCTCTTGCAGTGGTTCGCTAGTTTGCGGATTCAGAACGATGCTCTAGAGTCTTTTCATCGTAGAGTCCAGGCATATCTCACATACTACTTCAGGCAGAGATCAATTGGAAGGGGATACCCAGTCCCTCGGCCCGTGTGCTGCCCTGATCTCACCCCGCTCTACTTTTTCCCCTGCTGTTATAAAGACCCTTGCACCAGTAGGAACAGTACCTGAGCTTATTGGGCACATCTTGATAACATTTGATACCATCAGAGGGAAGCATAGAATCTCACAGAGAATCAGGCAAAACATGATTCGTCCCTGCACATTATGTAATGAAGTAGGGCGGTCGTCACATTTAACATTTATTCTATTCAATTTTCAGTTAAAATGGTTCAAATGGCTCTGAGCACTATGGGACTTAACATCTGAGGTCATCAGTACCCTAGAACTTAGAACTACTTAAACCTAACTAACCTAAGGACATCACACACATCCATACCCGAGGCAGGATTCGAACCTGCGACCGTAACAGTCGCGCGGTTCCGGACTGAAGCGCCTAGAATCACTGTCACCGCTGCCGGCCGATTTTCATTATTTGATTGTATTCTACTATTTCGGCAATAAAATTTTTACAAACTACAGTATTCTGGAGTCTCATTCAGCCACTCAATGCGCAGAAACTGCACGATGCTGCAGAAACTTCTTTCACATTTCCTGCTATAGGTTCCTGATATCAAAATGTTCCGAATTTCATCCTCTACAATCCCCCCCCCCCTCTCTCTCTTTCACACACACACACACACACACACACACACACACACACACACACATACACACGCTCGCGCGAAAGTTGCACCTCGATATGTTTATTCATTATGGATTTATTTCCGGTGGTCTGTCTTAACTGCCTCCAGACAACCCCAAATAAATCCATAATGTACAAGTATGGTCTGAGGAATGTTTTAGTTCCACTCCCTGGGAATCTCCTCATTCTGGAAGGCACAGTGGGTGAACAAAAATTTGCATCTGTCCTTGGGGACCATGACCACCCCTACATGCAGTTTGTGTTTCATCAGCACGATGGCATCTACCAGCATTACAATGTACTATGTTACACAGTTTGCACTGTACGTAAGTGGTTTGAAGAGCATCAGGATGAGTTTACCACTATGGTGCACAGCTTTCAGTGTACGTATGTGGTTTTAAGAGCACCAGGATGAGTTTACCGTACTCCTCCGGCCACCAAACTCCCTAGATTTAAATCCAGTCGAGAAGCTGCGGGAACATCTCGATCGGGTTGTTCATGCCATGGAACCTCAACCCATAAACATAGCACAGCTGGCCACGGTACTGGAGTCAGTTTGGTTCAAAAAATGGTTCAAATGGCTCTAGGCACTATGGGACTTAACATCTGAGGCCATCAGTCCCCTAGACTTCGAACTACTTAAACCTAACTAACCTAAGGACATCACACACAGCCATGCTCGAGGCAGGATTCGAACCTGCGACCGTAGCAGCAGCGTAGCTCCGGAATGAAGCGCCTAGGACCGTTCGGCCACAGCGGCCGGCAGTCAGTTTGGTCCACATTTCTGTTGGTACCTTACAGAACCACAGTGATACTCTTTCTGCACGTCTCGCTGCGCTCCATGTTGCAAAAGGTGAATATTCAGGCTTTTGACAGGTGGTCACTTTAATGTGACTGGACTGCGTATTTTGTTTTACGAGCCCTTTCATGTGTGCCTTATTGGAGCTAGTCAAGAAGCTAAGTTAGAAGACCATTAGTCAGCATGTTCAAAGAGCTGCACTTTGGCATCCAGTCTAGGTACTGGGACCCACTGACAGCTAACGACAAATGGCCAGTAACAGAAGACAAGTGACAAGTACATTTTATTTTGTTCCAGCACTATATGATTATGATGATGTTTGGTTTGTGGGGCGCTCAACTGCGCAGTTATCAGTGTCCGTACAAATTCCCAACCTTTGCTAGGTCCAAACTCGCCACATTGATGAATGATGATGAAATGATGAGGACAACACAAACACCATCTCGAAGCAGGTGAAAATGCCTGACTCCACCGGGAATCGAACCCGGGACCCCGTGCTCGGGAAGCGAGAACGAGACCGCGAGCTGCGGACTCCAGCACTATAGGCATCGTTGAACAATACAGTAGTTGTTGGATATGCAGGGGCTTCTGCTTCTTTCTTATAACTTCTCGACGACATTCAGTGACACATATAGTCTCTCTTTAGTGTGGGTGGTGACTTTTTACCCTATCACTGGACGACACGCCCAGGATCTAACAATAATTGTGGATGCGACTGTACCATGGGCGTCCACAGCACTTAAATGAAGACAGGACAACATTTTAAAACTGTCCTTTCGATATAACTGACACTCTGAAAACCATAAGTGCCCAGACCATAGACCGGTTTTGTGGAAAACAGATGTTCGTAAAAATCAAATTTGTAGACATACCACTGGTCTCATAGGACTGATTTGTTTTTTTATCACAATTTTGACATCTGATATTTCCTATGAAAAATATGATATACCCACTTCATGCTATGAAATATAGATTAATATTTATGATCATATTTATTACTATCTGGGGTACCTGGCTGCGCTCAGGGAGTTAGTAATCGAATTTTTTCGTTCATGCAACTGAATCCTCGTGCTCGCTCTTGAATTTTTTCGCGTTGCCAAATTGCCAGATGTTATCCGTTTTTTCGATTAAGACGTGTTTGTGGTTGTTATATTCTTTCTTCGGGTCGTAGTGGAATGCTTCAGTTGTTAGGTTGTACTCCTTACTTGTCCTCGTCCGCACTTCTCATAGAGTGATATTTTCGTGGCTGGCTTGAGTTCGTAATCTTTTATTATAAGATTGTGACGCAATTCTTGACTCTTCAATCCATCTATTTCGTTGTTCTTCTGTTTCTCTACTTCTCACGGTGCTCCTTGTCAGTCGTTGGGAACTAAAACGTGCTTCGCGCTCTTCGTCTGTTTCGTTTTTTCGCTGTTCTCTTTGTTTTCGCCGTTTTACTTCAGAAGTGGCAAGGTCTCCTCCTATTTTAAGTTTGGGCTTTGTCTAAAATATAAATCAAATCAACTTTGTATTAACAAATACATTAAGTACACTTTACACACTTTTCGCGTTTCATCTTCGATTTACGTTCAGTCACTGTATCACTTTGACTACCCACACTTCACTGTTTGTTTCTATTCACTCACTGCGCTACTTTTTCGGTTCCTCCACTCGTCACTGATAAGAAACTGACGTTCGAACCCACGACTGGTCTTGAATTATATACCCTTACCAATGTGTAGCCTCACCAGTGGTGAATTCCAGACCATACCAAAAAGGTCCACAATGTTCCAGAACATTCCACAACATTCGAGTGTTCTGGAATGTTCCATAATTATCTGGGATGTTCCCGAACATTCTGGAATCTTCCTGAGTGTTTCGGACTATTCTCGAACATTCCAGAGCACCCCGGATCACTACGGAACATTCTGGAATGTTGCTGAATGCTCTCGGGTGTTCTGGAACGTTCACGGTTACTTTCGAATGTTTTTATAGAGGGTGAAACTTCCCAGCCCTTACGTCTTCAAAAGCACGCCCTGTAGATAAAAACGGGAACCTTCAACATGGATGTAGGATAGACGGCCATCACACCATATAACTCCCTTGATTCTACCGGGACTCGCTTCTGAGTTTTAGCGGCATGCACATTGTTCATATTGATTAACTGCAATTCATAAAATTTCTACACATAGGCTACTAACTTAGTGCCTTTTGACAGTTGTGAAACTAGAATGAGAACGTAAAGAACAGATATTAACTGCACCAGACACACGATTGTGACCTATTCCAGCACTTTATTGTCCTCATTACCGTAATTGTCATTAAGTACATATTGTGGCTTAAGGTTCAGATAAAACTGCTGATATACCTCCGATTGCGAAGTACTACTGCTACGTACATGACGTAGATACTATATTACGATGCCAAACCTGAATAACAACTGAGCAAGGCAGAGCAATAATATTATGCTTTCTGCTTTGGGCCCAAATGGAAATGATATCCGAGAAATCGGTGAGACAGCTTTTTGTGAATGTACGTACATTCAGTGTGGGCCTACAGATATAGATAAAGCTGATTCACCATAAGATAAACAGATGTCAGGAGGATGCATACATGCTACAATCTCAAAATCGATGACGATGTGCTTCAGGGCCTTATGGCACTCATCGACCTATATGTATTATATCAGAGTATTTAATCACGTAGTGCAGACACCTTACAGGGAGTTCTGAAAACTTACTGTATCTCAAACTATTGATAGTCATCCACTCAGCATTTCTAAGATAGATTACTTTGATATCGAGATAAGCATATTTCATTAGTATAAATTAAATTCATCTTTTCATACATTTAATGTGAAATAAATGGAACGTTTTCATTCAATGACCTGTAATTATACATCCTTCATATGATTAAATTCATGATATCCAATAACTTAATTATAAAAAAATTTTATTCATATACTATTAATATTAGGTTTACAATGGAAATTAAAAATTTGAGAGATAAAAAAAATCAAAATTTATTGAAAAGATCCTATTTGTTATTCAGCAAGAGATGTCACATTAATTGTTCTAAAAATGGAGAAAAGGGAAATAAACTTTAAAAACGCTTTTTCAACAGTTATGCCAACTTGACAATTTTTTCTTACCAAACTTCACGTGCCTTTTATTATTCAATATTGACTAGCGTAATTTAAGTTAAACAAAATGTGTTTGACACGTACATTTTTGGCAAGTTTAGGTAAACTGTAACATAGGGTCAACATTCGGCTATACTAATACAATAAATGTCCCAAAACCACTCTGAAATTGGTCGAGGGAAGCGAATTTTAACAGAGTAGGTTTGAGCTGAGAAGATTTTCATCTCCTCAGGCTGAAACAATATAATGGAACCATGCCAACAGGACTGAGGATTGACTCATAATTTAATGATTCTATGTCAGAGATCGAGGAAATCCCGATTCCTGTAGGGGACATCTATTTTACGTTTTTATGGTTCTATACTTCAGTCGTTAAAAACGGAGCTCGACGTCTGTCTATCCGATTGTTAAGACTCCTTTTTCTCAGGAATGGCTACGTAGACTTGTCTAGTTGATATTTATGTCCCTTGGTCGTGTAAAACGTTTACGCTCCTAAGTCAGTGCAGTCAAAAGATACGGTCATTTTTTGATACTCGAAAACTCACTCATCAAAATCCTTCAAGTACTTTCCTTTGACGTAGAATCACGAAATTTGGCAAGAAGCAAAGTTTCACAGTATAAGTAAAGAACAAAATTCGAAAACTGTTAATTTATCATTATATCAAAAACTTACATTGTATTCGCAATCTGTCTAGAATCCCTGGAATTGCAGCAGGGATTATTTACTAATATTTCGTGCTAATTGACTGAGTTACGATGAAGTGAAGTCTCCTGCCGATACGAAAATGATGCAATCTAGCGGTGATAGGCGTACAGTAAAACTGACCAACTACTACTGCGTAACGCTGACACTAACATCGCTGGTCCTTAACAAACTGCTCATTCTACATACAAACACTCCCCGACAGCCTACCCCTATAACATGTACAGCATCTGTAACGTTTCAAAGCAAAGTAATACTCACATGAAACTACATGGTTCCAGAGACCTTTTTAAGTCTCAAACACCTATTATGTATATATGGAGACTGAATCGACAAATGAAAATTTGTACCAAGGCGGGTATCCTGCTCACTAGGCAAATATGCTAACCACTACGCCACCCTGGCACAGGGACTTTGCACAACTGCACGAGTACCCTAGAATGCCTCCCTCCTCATTCCAAATTCCCATCGAGGCAAGATCCCCCATTTCATTCGATATTGAGGTGCTGTTCCAATACAGCTGGAGATCCTCTGCAATGCTGTGGCATAGTGGTTAGCACCTCTGCCTGATAAGCAGAAGAATCAGTTTTGGAATCTAGTCTTCGCTCAAATTTTCATTCAGCGCTCAAATCTGCATGTATGCATCACAGATACTTGAGGCTTGAAAGCGCCTGTGGAACCATATAGTTTCATTTGATTAAAGCACCTATTCCTGGGTTTCAGGCAGGATCTCCCATTTCGTCTGACGCTGAGGATTTATTCCAATACAGTTGGAGAGCTCTTCAATGCTGTGCGTGTTCATGACGAATACCAAGTGTCTTTAGGCGTGAAAGGGCATTTGGATTGAGGAGGGAGGTGTGCTAGGGTAGTCCATGCAGTTGTGCAAAGCCACTGTGCCAGGATGGTGTAGTGATTAGCACACCTGCCTAGTGAGCATTAGACCTGGGTTCAAATCCCGGCCTTGGTACCAATTTTTTTCATTGTGTCAGTCTGAATATATACATCATAAATGTTTGAGACTTGAAAAGGTCTGTGGAACTATACACTTTCATTTGATTAAAGCACCAGTCTCTCTGAAAAGTGTTTTCAGTTGTAGACACATACAGAACACTTCTATGCTGTGTATTGTTTTTCCTTAGAAATGTGGAACGATTGCAGAACATTGCCCAGAGCGACTAAATCAGCATCGCAAAACCTGCGCCTAAACACCGGCATCAACACTGGGAGGAAGCTACAATATCAACAGCAACTGCTCTTCCAGTATCGCAGGCGGCACGTACACCTACTCCTATACCATCAACCCTGCAGGTACCTACATCTATCTGGATCCTGAACGTCCAGAGGCAGCTATATAGTAATAAATAATAATAATGATCTGTCAGCCAGCAGCAGCTTTTCGGCCTATCTTATTAGCAACAAACATCACCTACTTTTGAAAACTCCCCTTAGAAAAATTAATGAATTACTGTGCTGATAAACATCTTACGTTATTTGATTTTCAAACAGCTGAGCAAAACTGAACGTATTCAGACATTTCTCTCTTTACTTATTCTGATCAACACTAAACTGACACACAATATTTTCAGCGCAACGCAATCTGACTTTCAATAATCCCTACAAAAGAATGGCCCTGACTAACAATAACCTACACCTTTCGTGAATCACTTACCTCACAAAAATCTTCGTTACTCGAACTACTGCAATACAGCGAGCGCCAATACTGCCAGCTAAATAAAAGATTCTAACTACTGAAAGCACTAACTGCTGATAGGCATAGTTAGCAAATGAAAGATTTTAATAGAGAACAAACAATGTATTTACCTTAATAGTGTTCAAAAGTCATTATATATATATATATATATATATATATATATATATATATCAGTTCATGATATCCAGTATTACAAATTTACTCTTTCTGGCGGACACACGTCCAGATCGTCCGCTCTTAAAATTTTGCCATCTCTCCCCACATCCACCACTGCTGGCGGCTCATCTCCAACTGCGCAACGCTATGCGCTGTTAACAGCCAACTGCCCAACACTACAATAGCGAATATTCCAACAATGCAAACTAGCCACAGACTGCACACAGCACAGTCAGTGATTTTCATATAGAGCGCTACGTGACGTTACCAACATAAAAACCTAAACAGCCTACTTACACTTTGTGCCTCAGTACGACATGTTCAGTGATTCAGGGTGCACTTGGGAATAGGATATCACTTGTCCAGATCAAGAATTAGATTGGGTATCATGATGCAGTCCGATTCCTGCACGGGAGTTTTTCAGTATGTTAGATGATAAGTGATAACCTATCATAAAGTGTAATGTAGCGCCATGTTTCAAGTTTTAAGTCACAGGAAATGGTGTTGCCTGAACGGCTCCCATATATCTCTGGGGGCAAAATGGTGTGATGAGGCACCCTGCTTGCTCAGTGTTACGAAAGATCTGTCCAACCTGTATACAGAGCTGATTCTCTGAATTTCAGGTACTTTTTCTGGGAAACCCATGAATAGGGTCCTGCACTTGGTCATTCACACGCACATTTGTGATCCCTCTTTCAGGGGCTGTACCTAGAAAATGAGGCATTATTAATGTCCATATTTCCGACAGCTCTTGCTTTGTCCTTCTGACTTGCACAGTATTGTATATGATTAAATACCACATGGATGATATTTGTTGGTGTTCTAAGTATGAAGATATTGAATTCCTCACGGAACTCCGAATATCGCAAAATTTGAGAAGCACAATATCCAAAAATCGATTCTCATATACAGCCTGATATGAATGATGATGATATGCAGAAGAAGAAAATTGAGCATAAGGTTCATCTACATCTACATCTACATTTATACTCCGCAAGCCACCCAACGGTGTGTGGCGGAGGGCACTTTACGTGCCACTGTCATTACCTGCCTTTCCTGTTCCAGTCGCGTATGGTTCGCGGGAAGAACGACTGTCTGAAAGCCTCCGTGAGCGCTTTAATTTCTCTAATTTTCCATTCGTGATCTCCTCGGGAGGTATAAGTAGGGGGAAGCAATATATTCGATACCTCATCCAGAAACGCACCCTCTTGAAACCTGGCGAGCAAGCTACACCGCGATGCAGAGCGCCTCTCTTGCAGAGTCTGCCACTTGAGTTGGTTAAACATCTCCGTAACGCTATCGCGGTTACCAAATAACCCTGTGACGAAACGCGCCACTCTTCTTTGGATCTTCTCTATCTCCTCTGTCAACCCGATCTGGGCCTCTCCACTTTTCCCAGTTCGCAAGCCAGTTCTAGAAACGTGCTGATTTGTTGATCATCTCCCAGAGGTTAAGCAACACTACTCTGGATCAAGATCATGTCCTCCACAATTTCCTCCCAAGTGAAAGCACACAGTCAAGCACGGCATGGCTGTCTGAAGTGGCTGAATCCTTTTATTGAAGGGAGAGGTTAACAGAGATCAGCGGGACTCCTCTACCCAGCACCCATTAGGTGTGGAGATGCGTACTGAGGTGAAAGTTTCAGAATTTTCTACATGGGGAGCAGATACCTGACACTGAATGCCTTCTTGCTCCTGTGGCGGAATATGGGTATCACCATACTGTCTCACATAAAATGATTGTCCTTTGGACTTCAAAAAGTTGTCGGGAAGGTTGATGAGATGTTTCACACAAAAAATTTTCTATAATAACCACGTTCAGTCACTGTATGATAAAGCAGTTCATTATACAGTATTTGTGGGCCACCATTAACCAACACTGTCACTGTGTATGAATCAATACCACCTAATCGGAAAATTCCATGGCGCAGCACACAATTCACACAACCTGAATTATAAACTCTCACGACACTTACCCATTTTGTTTCCCAGTTTGATTGCGTATGTTGCTCATTTCCTTGTTGAGCGTTTGGCTGATTCCAGTCCGCGCAATGATTAGGTTAGCACCCTAGCTGGGAGCACAGGGAAATATAAACTCCTGGAAATGGAAAAAAGAACAAATTGACACCGGTGTGTCAGACCCACCATACTTGCTCCGGACACTGCGAGAGGGCTGTACAAGCAATGATCACACGCACGGCACAACGGACACACCAGGAACCGCGGTGTTGGCCGTCGAATGGCGCTAGCTGCGCAACATTTGTGCACCGCCGCCGTCAGTGTCAGCCAGTTTGCCGTGGCATACGGAGCTCCATCGCAGTCTTTAACACTGGTAGCATGCCGCGACAGCGTGGACGTGAACCGTATGTGCAGTTGACGGACTTTGAGCGAGGGCGTATAGTGGGCATGCGGGAGGCCGGGTGGACGTACCGCCGAATTGCTCAACACGTGGGGCGTGAGGTCTCCACAGTACATCGATGTTGTCGCCAGTGGTCGGCGGAAGGTGCACGTGCCCGTCGACCTGGGACCGGACCGCAGCGACGCACGGATGCACGCCAAGACCGTAGGATCCTACGCAGTGCCGTAGGGGACCGCACCGCCACTTCCCAGCAAATTAGGGACACTGTTGCTCCTGGGGTATCGGCGAGGACCATTCGCAACCGTCTCCATGAAGCTGGGCTACGGTCCCGCACACCGTTAGGCAGTCTTCCGCTCACGCCCCAACATCGTGCAGCCCGCCTCCAGTGGTGTCGCGACAGGCGTGAATGGAGGGACGAATGGAGATGTGTCGTCTTCAGCGATGAGAGTCGCTTCTGCCTTGGTGCCAATGACGGACGTATGGGTGTTTGGCGCCGCGCAGGTGAGCGCCACAATCAGGACTGCATACGACCGAGGCACACAGGGCCAACACCCGGCATCATGGTGTGGGGAGCGATCTCCTACACTGGCCATACACCACTGGTGATCGTCGAGGGAACACTGAATAGTGCACGGCACATCCAAACCGTCATCGAACCCATCGTTCTACCATTCCTAGACCGGCAAGGGAACTTGCTGTTCCAACAGGACAATGCACGTCCTCGTGTATCCCGTGCCACCCAACGTGCTCTAGAAGGTGTAAGTCAACTACCCTGGCCAGCAAGATCTCCGGATCTGTCCCCCATTGAGCATGTTTGGGACTGGATGAAGCGTCGTCTCACGCGGTCTGCACGTCCAGCACGAACGCTGGTCCAACTGAGGCGCCAGGTGGAAATGGCATGGCAAGCCGTTCCACAGGACTACATCCAGCATCTCTACGATCGTCTCCATGGGAGAATAGCAGCCTGCATTGCTGCGAAAGGTGGATGTACACTGTACTAGTGCCGACATTGTGCATGCTCTGTTGCCTGTGTCTATGTGCCTGTGGGTCTGTCAGTGTGATCATGTGATGTATCTGACCCCAGGAATGTGTCAATAAAGTTTCCCCTTCCTGGGACATTGAATTCACGGTGTTCTTATTTCAATTTCCAGGAGTGTATTTCGTTTTCAAAGAGAGCCATCACGAATATTACGCTGCGCTCCTTAGACTCATTAAGCTTGCTGAAACCATATGTCAGGAAGACATGCATCCCACTCGAGCTGCATAAACTAATGATGCTAAGTTTCAGCTTGCAACAAAGAAAGGGATCTTCCTATACAAATATCTGAATTCGATGGATAATTTCGATGAACCATGTTACCTGGCGTTTCCACATTCTCCACTAAGCTTACAGTTGGTCCCGTAATGGATGCAGAATATGAGGGCATGGTGCATGTTTCGCAGGAGTTCAATATCTCCAGCTTAAGAGAGTACACAAGACGTTATATGTGCACTGACATACACTTACTTGTAGACGTTTCAGAGCAATTCTGGAGTGTATGCATGGAAACATAAATACTAAACTGCACCATGGCTATTGTGGGATGCTGTGCACAGACATACAAGTGTCCAGCTTGGACTCTCAACTGATGTCAACATGCTGTTGTTTTTCGAATGTGGGATTCGTGGAGGTCTTTGCCAATGTTTCCATAAACACACTAAGGCAAATAACACATGAATGTGTGTATTGTACAATAGAACATTCGTTGACTCAATTTATTTCCTATACTTGGATGTTAACAATTTATACGGGTTCACTATGAAACAATTCCTATTGGAGTACTTTGATGGTTGGCTCATCCTGAAATCGACAGATTAGATCTTTCAGTTGTAGCAGATGATTGTTACATAGGATATATTTTGGAGGTAGGCTTAACATATCCTAATAGTTTGCATTATGTACTCAGCTATTTTCCATATGTACAGCGCAACAAGTTTTGCAAAACGTTTTTCACACCACGCTAATGACAATTCTTGGAAAAGACAAGATAAGTAATATATTATAGAACCCTTCAGCAACGTGTCAAGTTGGGGTTGCAACTTACTAGAGTCAGCAACGTTTCTGAATTGAAGCAGAGTCCCTGGTTGAATACGTATGCTGATAAAAATAAAGAAAATAGATCATCTGTGATATGTGATTTTGGTAAAGATTTTTACAGATTAATGAATAATTTAGTTTTTGGTAAGAACAGAAAATACAGGGTGCAGCAATGAAATAGGCCATCTGGCAACAGTGCTTATGTTGATTTTGTGTGAGTGATGAGAACAGTACCATCGTCACCTTGCAGAAAACCTTAAAGCATTGTTAGCTACAATGGAGCAGTGGACACACGCGCAAAGTGCTTATGCTACACAGGTATATCATAAAACGACAATGGCTACGTGATCACTCAACGTGTATTGCGAAGAGAGTTAAAGATTCATCATAATAATGATGTTCCATCAGCCCATGCCATCAAGATGTGGGTGCGAAATTTTGAGACCACTTGTTCGAAAGTAAATAACAGTGGTGGTAGTGGAAAATCAATGTGGCAATAAAAAAGGCCACTGAACAGAATTCACATCGCGCTGAACATTGTCATTCTCTGGCACTTTGGCTTTCAGATCGCAATGTTCAATGACTCTTACAGAAAGATTTCCATTTTTATGCATGCAGGATGTAAACAGTTCATACACTTCAGGGATAGGACTATGGAAACAAACTTCAGTTTCGCCACTTTTGCAGTCAATTAATGGAAACCAGAATCTTGTTAATAACTTGCTGCTGCACTCGTATTAGTCTTAGTCGTGGTAAAGGGGGAAGTGTGTTAAAAATTCAGTAAAGGCGAGGTTAGGCGATGAAGTATGGGTCGCTGGCAGTGTGTGGTAATAATCGGCAGCCAGTAGGCCAGACAGGGTAAACATGGCATGGAGCTATAGCAGCGTATTGCACGTACGATTTGTTTGGTGTGAAGCAACACCGAGCCAGGGAACTGCAGTGTTGCTTGAAGTTATTGCGATGTATGAGGCGGGGGCACTAGGCCAGAGCCAGGAGGGCGATGTGTAAGTGGCTCACGTATGGGAATTTACCCCTGCCATAGTTTCTGTCTCTCTCTGACACTATATCAGAAGCGAGGGGAAAAGCAGTATAAATAGTCAGGCACTTTTAGCTTGAGGGGTGTGCCAGGTCATACAAGAGTCAGGTCGGACCTGTGCTGGTCCACACTCGTAGGGGCCAGTCTGGCAGCGATGTTGTAA
Source organism: Schistocerca serialis cubense (assembly GCF_023864345.2). Lineage (NCBI taxonomy): Eukaryota > Metazoa > Arthropoda > Insecta > Orthoptera > Acrididae > Schistocerca > Schistocerca serialis. The sequence goes on from NC_064644.1 coordinate 417,096,518, forward strand.
ACATTCTGTGTAAATCTGTATTTTATTTCAATGTATTCCGCCTCCGGTAACAGAACACCGGGTCGGGATGGAACGGCAGCTGGGTGCTTGGAGATTGCACGGTCTGCCTGAAGGTGGGCAGAGACAGCGGTCTGCAGTGCGTCCAGGACGGGCCACGTTTGCTTCCCACCTGGCATACCGGGGTCCAGGAAAGGCATACACTATGGGTGGCATGGCAGCGCTGCAGCGGCGCCATCCGGCAAGCACCACTAGCAGCAAATTGCGGCACCACATCCAGGTGGGCGCGGGTTCGAGTCCGGTCCTGTCCTGGGAGCAGCAACGGCTGAGGGCTGAGGGCCACGGGTGACTAGTACAACCACCTTCATCCCATGGTCAGACAGAGCAGGCCAAATGGGGCAGAGGGTGGCAGGGACCAGGGACTGTAAAAGTCTCCGGAATCGCAGGCAGCTACGCGACGGAAGATCAATGGGTAGCGACCGGGCAGAGCGTGGCCAACCCCCAGCTGGGTGGCCTTGATGATGGAGCAACAGCGTTGGCATACCAGGAGTTGCTGAGCCGGCTGGACTCGCAGGGCAACTCTGCGGGCAGCACGCTGACACTACACTGCACCCATCGTAGTACTATAAATTATGTGAATAAAGCAATGTTTCCGAATACCACTGTATCACTCTGCACTGCCCCTTGACGCTATTGAACTTGCTCTGCCTCCTGACGAGAAGTGGCACGGTGGGCGCTGGCTTCAGCTCGGCCGTCCAAGGTTCGACCATTGACGCCCCTGCAACATTGCTAATGAGTGACGAAGGTCATTTCCATTTATCAGGGGACGTTACGAAGCAAAATTTTTGTTACTAGTCTAACACAAACCCGCAAGAAAACCGTGAGAAATCATTCCATGGCTTGACAGTAACTCTATGGTGCGCAACATCTTTTGCAATTACTGGACCATTCTTCTTTGAAGAAGATAGGAAAAGGACTGTGACTGAGACACAGCAGAACTTCTTAGGTCATGCAATTGCTCATCAGCCTGCGAACAAACAAACGTTCTTCCACCAAGATGGGGCTTTTGGTCACACTTCACGAAATTCCATGGTGATTGTGAGGAATCTGCTTTCCAATGATATTAGCTCAAGACATGTGAATACTGGATGGCTGGCCAGATGCCCCCGACATTTAAAGCATGTGATTGTTTTTCCATCCAGCTACTTGGAATCACAATTGTTCAGTTCTCCAGTACCACACACAATTCAAGAGTTTAAATGTCGAATTCAGCAAGAAATCCAGCGGGATGCTGGGCACCTAAAATTCGTTATTTTTGCAAAATAAAAACTTTTTCAGTTTCAGAACTAAATGTTTTTGTGTTAACTATGTGTTCTCATCTATTTCAAATAAACAAAGCTAATCATTCACTCGTGATAAGACATTTAAAATCGTCCGATTCACTGCTGCACTCTGTATTGGGAACCATCAGGATATTAAATTAATCCATCATTGTAAAGGGCGTTGTCGTCGGAGACAATTGATCATCAATTCTAACTTTAAATGGGCTACTATTTTCAGCGAAGAATTTATGCCTCTGGAGATGGGAAAGGTTGCAATACAGTTCACAAACCTGTTTGTATTAGACCTATCACATAGTGTATGTCGAATGGTATGATCCATTTGTAACAGTCCTTGTATACACCGATCAGTCAGAACATTACGACCACCGACACACTATAGATATAACCCTGTCCATATGATAGCAGCGTCACCTGGCAATGAGTGACTACTAGTCAGACACACTCATCGTGCATGTAGTATCAGTGAGCATGCTCTCTGTGCGTAGAATGGGGAAGATGCGCAATCTATCTCAGTCTGATCGAGGGCAGATCGTGATGACCCTGAGGCTCGGCGCAAGTAGTTCGGAAATTGCACGACTTGTCAGATGTTAAAGGAGTGCTGTAGTGAGTGTCTTCACCACGTGATGAAACCAAGGTGAAACCACGTCCAGACGTTGTGGAGTTGGGTGCCACGCCTCATTACTGATGCCGGACGTTGTAGGCTGGGCGGACTAGTCAAACAGGACAGGAGGCAAACTGTGGTGGAACTAACATCTGAATTTAATGCTGGGCAGAGAACAAACAGTGCACCGAATACTCCTAATGATGGGCCTCCGCAGCTGATGACTCATGCATGTGCCAATGTTAAGACCGCATCAGCAAACACAACTGAGATGGGCACATGACCACTGGCACTGGACGTTGGCTCGGAGGCAGAGCATTGCATGAGATGATGAATCCTGATACCTTCCTCGTCATGCCGACGGGAGGGATGATAGGGCGCAAATCCATCGTCTTCCAGGGGAACAGCTCCTCGACACCTGCAGTGCAGGACAGAGACAAGCTGGCGCCGGCTTCATTATGCTCTGGGAAACATTCACATGGGCATCCATGGGTCCAGTGGAGCACATGCAAGGCACCTTGATGGCCAAGGAGTATCATACAGTGGTTGCAGACCACGTACACCCCTTCATGGCGATCATGTTTCCTGATGGCAGTGGCATTTTTCATCAAGATACTGCGCCACGTCATAAGGCCAGAAATGTGACGGAGTTGTCGCAGGAGCACAGTAGCGAGTTCCACTTGATGTCCTGCCTCCCCAGTTCGCCAGATCTGGGATGTGATTGAACGTTGCGCCAAAACTCATCGCCCCCTCCCTGGAATTTACGGGGATTAGGCGACTTTTGTGAGCAGATGTGGTGCCAACTCCCTCCAGTGATCTACCACAGCCTTACTGCTTCCGTGCCATGACACGTCGCAGCTGTCATCTGTGCCAAATGTGAACACACTGGCTATTAGATTGGTGGTCATAATGTTCTGGCTGACCAGTGTTGGTGTTAGATGTATTTACACTGACTGACAAAAACCGTGAAGTACATGGAAAGGGAGTTGGAAATGAAATGAAACTTCATGAATCTGAGAGAGTATCTGATATTAATGCTGTGAATACAAAATCAATTCAAATTTAGAAAGAACTTGGCAATATGCGACTGCTTATTAGCATGACATTGCACTCCCTCTATCCTGCATGCATGCACTGATTCAGTCAGCAAGGGCGTTATAAAGCCGTTGTATCCTCTTTTGAGGAAAGGTGGCCCATAATTGTCGTATCTGGTCTTCGACATCCGGTATACAGGCACTGGGACCGATTTGATGTCCAAGCTGGAATCAATTATGTTCTGTCAGGGACAGATTTGGAATATGGCTAGCCACAAAAGTACCTCGACATTACCCAGACATTTCATAGTGATACATGTCATGTCTGAACAAGTACTGTTATGCCATCGGAGATCTCTCAGTCACTATGAGCCATGAACTGAATGGTGGTTCCCCACCCCATGACACCGGCAGTAATACCGCTGTGACGCTCCACAACATTGGAAGAGTGGGACCTGTCCACAGGTCGTCGCGATACTCACCAATAATAGTCATCCACGGTATTTCAGAACTGTGATTCTTTACTGAATGCAGTGCGACACCATTCATCAGAAGTCCATGCATCCTGATTATGGCACTTCGAATGCAAATGTTCGTCTTGTGGTGTTAACGGCAGCCTACACTTGGGATGATAATTCCCTAGTCCAATTGCTGCTAGTCTCTGACCAATGGTGTGAGATGACAGAATATTGCAGTCCAATACTTGTTCTCAGATGGCGGGCAAATATGTGAAGGGGTTAAGATATGGTGGATGCAAAATACGGCAATCCTCTCTCGTGGTGATTAGAACTGGTCGCCTGGAAACTTGATGAGAAGTATGCCTGCCCTCACATTACCTTGCAGTCCAGCATTGGGTCACTGTCACATCTGAATGCCCCACAAATCTGAATATTGCACGGTTCGACCAGTCAGCCAAATGGTGCCCTAAAATGGAGCCCATTTCAAACGCTATACTTACATGAATATGGTGTCTATTCTTTCGGACATGTCCGAAAGAACAGACATCATTGATGACTTGCAGCCGTCTAGAACGAAATTAGAATTATATATTAATATCTTCAGCTGCTGACGGGTGTTGATATATATCAATGGGGACAGGTGAAAATGTGTGCCCCGACCGTGATTGGAACCTGGGATCTCCTGTTTACAAGGCAGACGCGAGGCCACAGAGGATAGTGCAACTGCAGGGACTATCTCGTGCACGCCTCCTGCGGGACCCGCATTCTCACCTTATATGCCCACACACAACACTCTTAGTGTCCCCATCCAACATACTCGTTACTCGTGGAAGACATTCTTACCAAGTCCCATAAGAATTCGGGTAATATGTGTGCATCTGCACAGAAGAAGAAGGTCATGGCTGGTATTGCCAGAACTGTATACTTATATAGATATGGTGTCTGTTCTTTTGGACATGTCCGAAAGAACAGACACCATTGATGACCTGCAGCCATCTAGAATGAAATTAGAATTATATATTAATACCTTCAGCTGCTGACAGGCGTTGATATATATCAACGGGGACAAGTGAAAATGTGTACGCCTACTGGGACTGGAACCTGGGATCTCCTGCTTACAAGGCAGATGCTCTATCCATCTGAGCCACCGAGGGCACAGAGGATAGTGCGACTGCAGGGACTATCTCCCGCACGCCTCCCGCGAGACCCACATTCTCACCTTATACTTCCATTTGTAGTGTCCCTACCCAACATACTCGTGGAAGACATTCTTACCAAGTCCCACAAGAGTTCGGGTAATATGTGTGCATCTGCAGAGAAGAAGAAGGTCATGGCTGGTATTGCCAGAACTACGATATACACTCCTGGAAATTGAAATAAGAACACCGTGAATTCATTGTCCCAGGAAGGGAAAACTTTATTGACACATTCCTGGGGTCAGATACATCACATGATCACACTGACAGAACCACAGGCACATAGACACAGGCAACAGAGCATGCACAATGTCGGCACTAGTACAGCGTATATCCACCTTTCGCAGCACTGCAGGCTGCTATTCTCCCATGGAGACGATCGTAGAGATGCTGGATGTAGTCCTGTGGAACGGCTTGCCATGCCATTTCCACCTGGCGCCTCAGTTGGACCAGCGTTCGTGCTGGACGTGCAGACCGCGTGAGACGACGCTTCATCCAGTCCCAAACATGCTCAATGGGGGACAGATCCGGAGATCTTGCTGGCCAGGGTAGTTGACTTACACCTTCTAGAGCACGTTGGGTGGCACGGGATACATGCGGACGTGCATTGTCCTGTTGGAACAGCAAGTTCCCTTGCCGGTCTAGGAATGGTAGAACGATGGGTTCGATGACGGTTTGGATGTACCGTGCACTATTCAGTGTCCCCTCGACGATCACCAGTGGTGTACGGCCAGTGTAGGAGATCGTTCCTCACACCATGATGCCGGGTGTTGGCCCTGTGTGCCTCGGTCGTATGCAGTCCTGATTGTGGCGCTCACCTGCACGGCGCCAAACACGCATACGACCATCATTGGCACCAAGGCAGAAGCGACTCTCATCGCTGAAGACGACACGTCTCCATTCGTCCCTCCATTCACGCCTGTCGCGACACCACTGGAGGCGGGCTGCACGATGTTGGGGCGTGAGCGGAAGACTGCCTAACGGTGTGCGGGACCGTAACCCAGCTTCATGGAGACGGTTGCGAATGGTCCTCGCCGATACCCCAGGAGCAACAGTGTCCCTAATTTGCTGGGAAGTGGCGGTGCGGTCCCCTACGGCACTGCGTCGGATCCTACGGTCTTGGCGTGCATCCGTGCGTCGCTGCGGTCCGGTCCCAGGTCGACGGGCACGTGCACCTTCCGCCGACCACTGGCGACAACATCGATGTACTGTGGAGACCTCACGCCCCACGTGTTGAGCAATTCGGCGGTACGTCCACCCGGCCTCCCGCATGCCCACTATACGCCCTCGCTCAAAGTCCGTCAACTGCACATACGGCTCACGTCCACGCTGTCGCGGCATGCTACCAGTGTTAAAGACTGCGATGGAGCTCCGTATGCCACGGCAAACTGGCTGACACTGACGGCGGCGGTGCACAAATGCTGCGCAGCTAGCGCCATTCGACGGCCAACACCGCGGTTCCTGGTGTGTCCGCTGTGCCGTGCGTGTGATCATTGCTTGTACAGCCCTCTCGCAGTGTCCGGAGCAAGTATGGTGGGTCTGACACACCGGTGTCAATGTGTTCTTTTTTCCATTTCCAGGAGTGTATATCAATGGGGACAGGTGGAACGCCCTTCAGTAGCTGAAGATATTAATATATAATTCTAATTTCATTTCAAACTCTGTCAGGTGCTGATATCGCTGTGTCACGTAAGTAAAAAGCGTCTCTGTGAACTGCACGGTAATCCATCAACATCAAACAATGTTCACATCCCTTATGTACCTACCAGGCCTGGTAAACAACACTAAATACGAACTACAGTAATGCACTCTGGCAGACATTCAACCTATCATAGAAAGTTGCATCTCTAATCAGTTACATACCCACCGACGGTGTGTACATTTGTGGACTTACATTCACACCTGCCATGTTTTCTGTGTGCTCCACTTTTCTCGTCAGGCTATATGTTTCGCACATTCTGTGTGCTCGAACTGAATACTGTGTGTGAGACTCATGTTTTTCACGCTATGTGAATTATAAACTTACTTTTTGCACAGTATTTATGTAGTTTTGCACACGAAATGGGAATAAACTGCTTTCAGTTCATTAGTGTATATATATTAGTTTAGTTTTTCCTGCCACTGGGCCTACAAATCAAGATCACATGTTTGCCATGTAAAGTCTCTCACAGCTGAATTACACACTTTAAAATGTGCATGGCATATCATTCAAAAATGTGCTGCAACAAATGTTACAAAATAGCAACTCGCTAGGTCTTATTGGAAATATGTAAAAAAAATTATTTGTTATTTTACATGGTGAGGCAGTTATGAGATGCCATCCTAGTATATATCCAGACTGAATAAATACAATTTCATAAATGTTTTACTTGTTTGGCTAAAGGTGCTGGTATAATTTACATCTTTAATTTCCTATGGCAGGTTGTTCTACAGTTTTAATGCACGCTATATCACAATGTCTCGTATTTTAAAGTTGTCATTCCTGTTTGGACGTAAAAAGTGACTTGATCTGCTTCCATGGTCATGTATTGAGTCCTTTGAGGTACACAGATGAATATTTTTTCTAATGTCCATTATATTCTGAAATATATATTCATATGGGGCAGTATGGGACAGACAGAAATTTCAGTAATTTAACACAATGAAGCTTTTTTTTTTGAGTCATTGGTCTTCTGACTGGTTTGATGCGGCCCACTACGAATTCCTCTCCTGTGCCAGCTTCCTCTTCTCAGAAAAGCGTTTGCAACCTACCCTCAGTTGTTTTCGGGCTGTATTCCAATCTCTGCTTCCCTCTACAATTTTTATCCTCTACAGATCCCTGTAATACCATAGAAGTTATTCCGTGGCGCCTTAACAGGTGCCCTGCCATGCTGTCCTTGTTAATGTTATACACATATACCTTTCCTCGCCGATTCTTTAGAGAACCTCCTCATTCCTTACCCGATCAGTCCACCTAATTTTCAAGGTTCTCTGTAGCACCACATTTTAAACACTCCGATTATTTTCTTTTCCGGATTTCCCGCACTCCACGTTTACTACCATACAATACTGCGCTCCAAACGTACATTCTCAAAAATCTCTTCCTCAAATTAACACCTATGTTTGACACTAGTAGACTTCTGTTGACCGAGAATGCCTTTTTTCCATTGCTAGTCTGTTTTTTATGTCCTATTTGCTGTGTCCGTCATGAGTTATTTTATTCATTCCATACAGCAGATCTTCTTCACTTCCACTGGGGATAGCAATGTCATCAGCGAACGTTATTGATATTCTTTCATATTTAATTTTAATTCCACTTTTGAACCTTTTTTTTATTTACGTAGTCCCTCTTTGCTACTTCGGTGTTTAGATTGAACACTAGGGACGGGAGACTACATCCCTGTCTTACACCTTTTTTAATCCGAGCACTCCGTTCTTGGTGTTCCACTCTTATTGTTCCCTCTTGGTTCTTGTACATTTGCATTTTACCCGCCTTTCCCTATAGCTGCCGGCCGAAGTGGCCATGCGGTTCTAGGCGCTGCAGTCTGGAACCGCGAGACCGCTACGGTCGCAGGTTCGAATCCTGCCTCGGGTATGGATGTGTGTGATGTCCTTAGGTTAGTTAGGTTTAACTAGTTCTAAGTTCTAGGGGACTAATGACCTCGGCGGTTGAGTCCCATAGTGCTCAGAGCCATTTTTTTCCCTATAGCTGATCCCTATTTTTCTCAGGATTTGGAACATGTTGCACCATTTACAGTGTCGTACACTTCTTCCAGGTCGACAAATTGTCGACACAGAAGAGTCGCAAGGGAAGGGCGACACACAAAATGAACAGTCTTTTCAATATAAACAATCACAAGTCTGTGATACATAGACAGTACAAGCGAAGTAACTAGCGTTCATGCTGCTACGCGAGTGCTTAATCTTGAAGCTGCTATACAACTGGGGCGTCGCCATTCGGTCGCGGCGCTTCATATAGGAGCCGCTGCTGCCGCGTTGTCTTCTCGCAGCCACCTCTTCTCTATTGTTCCCCATTGGCGTGCAGCGTTTGACTTTACGCCTAACAGCCTGCACCGAGCACTGATCCTCTGCAGATCTTCCTGCATTTCGCTACAGTATTCTAGCCTTGCAGCTTCTCCGTATACTACAGCATCATCAGAGTAACGCCTCATGGAACCTCCGACGTCATTTACGGGTTCATTTAAATACAGGGCGATTCAAAAATTATGTCCGTTAGGACAAAGCGTACATTGGTGATTCAATAGTGTTGGTCCAGGACAAAGTCATGTTCAAGGATATGACAGGAACGATCGTTCGAAACAAAATGGTGAGTAAACATGGGCTCTAAAATTCATACCTTAGAGCTATAAGCACTTCTTCATCTTAGGCACTGTGAAACGCAGCCAGCCGAAGTGGCCGTGCGGTTAAAGGCGCTGCAGTCTGGAACCGCAAGACCGCTACGGTCGCAGGTTCGAATCCTGCCTCGGGCATGGATGTTTGTGATGTCCTTAGGTTAGTTAGGTTTAACTAGTTCTAAGTTCTAGGGGACTAATGACCTTAGCAGTTGAGTCCCATAGTGCTCAGAGCCATTTGAACCATTTTGTAAACTGATGTTAACCATTGTAGAAATAAACAGGTCTATGTACTTATAAAAAAATAGGAGACCTTACATTTGGGATTACCAAAATAGGAGACCTTACATTTGGGATTACCGTCGTAAAATACTGTACATACCTTAGAGCTATGAGCACTTGTTCGGAAGAAGCGATGTGTTTTTCACAGTATCGAAGATGAACAAGTAGTCACAGCTCTCAAGGTATGCAATTTGGAGCCCATGTTTATCACACTTTTTAGCTTCGAATGATCGTTCTTGTATCCCTGAATACGACTTTGTCCTATGGGCCAACGCCATTGAATTACCGCTGTAGATTTGGTCCTGTTAGATATAACTTCTGAATCATCCTATTTATTATGAAAAGAAGAGGTTCTTTGCTAGAAACTCTTAAATCCAATCACACAACTGACATTCCGCACGCTCATATTTTGTTCACTAGGCGGCAGTGCAGAACTGTACCGAATGCCTTCCGGAAGTTATGGAACATACACTACTGGCCATTAAAATTGCTACACCACGAAGATGACGTGCTACAGACGCGAAATTTAACCGACAGGAAGAAGATGCTGTGATATGCAAATGATTAGCTTTTCAGAGCATTCACACAAGCTTGGCGCCGGTGACGACACCTACAACGTGCTGACATGAGGAAAGTTTCCAACCGATTTCTCATACACAAACAGCAGTTGAGCGTCGTTGCCTGGTGAAACGTTGTTATGATGCCTCGTGTAAGGAGGAGAAATGCGTACCATCACGTTTCCGACTTTGATGAAGGTCGGATTGTAGCCTATCGCGATTGCGGTTTATCATATTGCGACATTGCTGCTCGCGTTGGTCGAGATCCAATGACTGTTAGCAGAATATGGAATCGGTGGGTTGAGGAGGGTAATACGGAACGCCGTGCTGGATCCCAACGGCCTCGTATCACTAGCAGTCGAGATGACAGGCATCTTATCCGCATAGCTGTAACGGATCGTGCAGCCACGTCTCGATCCCTGAGTCAACGGATGGGGACGTTTGCAAGACAACAACCATCTGCACCAACAGTTCGAAGACGTTTGCAGCAGCATGGACTATCAGCTCGGAGACTATGGCTGCGGTTACCCTTGACGCTGCATCACAGACAGGAGCGCCTGCGATGGTGTACTCGACGACGAACCTGGGTGCACGAATGGCAAAACGTCTTTTTTTTTTTTTTTTGATGAATCCAGGTTCTGTTTACAGCATCGTGATGGTCGCATCCGTGTTTGGCGACATCGCGGTGAACGCACATTGGAAGCGTGTATTCGTCATCGCCGTACTGGCGTATCACCCGGCGTGATGGTTACACGTCTCGGTCACCTCTTGTTCGCACTGATGACACTTTGAACAGGGGACGTTATATTTCAGATGTATTACGACCCGTGGCTCTACCCTTCATTCGATCCCTATGAAGCCCTACATTTCAACAGGATAATGCACGACCGCATGTTGCAGGTCCTGTAGGATCTTTCTGGATACAGAAAATGTTCGACTGCTACCCTTACCAGCACATTCTACAAATCTCTCACCAACTGAAAACGTCTGGTCAATGGTGGCCGAGTAACTGGCTCGTCACAATACGCCAGTCACTACTCTTGATGAACTGTGGTATCGTGTTGAAGCTGCATGGGCAACTGTACCTGTACACGCCATTCAAGCGCTGTTTGACTCAATGCCCAGGCGTATCAAGGCCGCTATTACGGCCAGAGGTGGTTGTTCTGGGTACTGATTTCTCAGGATCTATGCACCCAAATTGCGTGAAAATGTCATCACATGTCAGTCCTAGTATAATATATTTGTTCAATGGATACCCGTTTACCATCTACATTTCTTCTTGGTGTAGCAATTTTAATGGCCAGTAGTGTACAAAGGGGAGTGAAAAATATCTCCAGATTTTTACTTAATTCTGGTCCTTGAAATTACTTCTCCTCCCTTCATGGATTAGGTATTTCACCTGTTCCTGTCAACAGAGTCCAGCCATCTCTTCCGTGGTCTTCGCCTCTGTCTTGTCCCTCTAGGTTTGTTTTGGATGTCTATTTCCATGCATTCTAGCTGTTTAGATCTATTTTATTTTACTTTGAATCATCTTGTGATTCATTTGTGAAGCAATCTTCTCTGGTTGGCCGTTAAACACTACAGAGAAATCCCATTTCCGCAGCCTGAGTCCCGCTCATACCGTTTCAACGTGGGAACAAGGTTTCAGGTCCATTGAGCATAGTAGGAATTGCCATTACTTATAAAACTTCATCTGTGTCTGCTTTATTTTTGTAGCGTGTTGTAGCATGTATCCTAATCGTTCCGACCCTTCTTTGGTGCGTTCCTGCGTGCGTCTGTGTGTGTGTCTTCTAAAACAAACGCTTTTGGTTGATCCATGTAAACTTCTTCTTTCAAATCCCCGTTTAGAAATGCGCTCTTAACTTCAAATTATCTGATTTCCATATCGCAGATTCCCTATTTGATATGAATTTGTCTCTTGATAATGGTTCTGTAAACAAATCTGCCAACTCTGTACCAGAATAAAAATGTAACAAACTTCGGTCTCATTGCTTTCAGTATGTCCATGTGTATAACGCTATTTAATGCCTCTGTGTTTGGTACGTTTGTGAATTTTCTGCATTTTTAATCAAGCGAATAGCACGCTGATTATTGAAATATAGTGTGGTTGGTGTTTCCAACGAAAAACCATGTTCACTGAGATAAACAAGCAACCAAACAATTTAACTAACAGCGTCTGACGCTATATATTCGGCCACGTTGTTGATCTGATTACACGTTTCTGCTGACGTGACACCAAAACATAGGCCCACCCGCTAGCAAGCTCACATAGTCCGTTGTTGACGACGAGTTTCACAGTAACCGATAAAATTGACATCGGAGTAGGCCACCAGTCTAGTACAGTCGGCTTTGTACCTTAAGTCAGGTTCACACACGAAACAAAAGTGCCGCCACGACTAGTGGCTTACTGCAGCTGCGCGTATGAACTCTCAGTTTTTAGTGGAGCAACTTAAGAGATGCCCCTTTTTTGTCATACCACAAAAAATTCAATTTGGTTGTACTTTGTGGCGCCACTTTTCCTCCCACCACTGCCCCATGATGGCAGTATTTCGAAACACAAGTATTCTGTCGCAGTTATCGAGCAGTAACTGCTGTTGTAGTCCATTCGATTTCAACACTTTTTTTTATTACTGAAAAAAGTAATAACAGTGGTCGACAGGTACATTTTCGCGGCTTCTGGAACTACAAAAACAGCAAACTATGGTTGATTTTCTGCAGCCGTATGTGTGTGTGTGTGTGTGTGTGTGTGTGTGTGTGTGTGTGTGTGTGTGTGCAAACCAGAGACGTATTCCACAACGTTAAAAGAGTTTCGGATGAAGAAATAAATAAACTAAATATATGTAACCAAAAAAGCGAGTCATATGAGACGAAACATTGTATGAATTGTGCATTATATGCAGGAAATAAATCCTGAGCGTGATGTGGCAGCCGTTAAACTAAAAATTAGGTATTCGAATTGCCTATATAAACGAATACAATAAGAATCTTTAGTTGGCCTTTGCACATAGCATTTTCGTCTCCGAGTGTTATTTCTTTTATAAATGTGTTTGTGGCCGCTTATTTATCCCTGTGAGAAATCTATTTTCGCATCCAATGTTTGGGTTTCTCTTCCTTGTATTTAACTCCTGTCACAGCTCTGATGCCACAACCTGCAGTATAACGTTCATACCCATAGGATTTCAATTGACGCCATACTGAAAGTTGTGCAACTGTGTAGAATTTGTTGTGTCCTGTGTGAACGGTAGCTCACGATGCAACTACAGAAAGGCACAAGCTGTGGCGCCACATCACTTGCATAAATGAACCCAGTAGATACTTCACAGTCCTTTTAAAAGCGTGCCAATGATGAAGACCTGAGTTACGTGGAAAACTATTCACCATGCTCACCGAAAAAACGACTTCTGGCAGCGAGACAGTTGTTAAGCTGCCAACGCCTGTCGATAGAACTTGTTGACTATCTCCATTACCTCATATTATTATGTAGAAGATTGTCTACTGTGCTAATGGTTCCAGGATCAAAAGTAGTGGAATTTCTTTTTGTCTCGTCCATGCTGAAATTTTGAAGTACAATCAATCGGGATAAATTCGTATGACTTTTTTTCAATTTTTTTGAAAATACTGGACACAAAATAAGTCACTCATCACAACAGAAATTGTAACATTTTACATCTATAGTTACTGACTGCTTGGAAAAGTGAAAATATGCACTAGCTATATTGTATTAGATTAAAATTTCTATTTTAATACTGATACAACTGTCATTTAGGATAGCTTTAGACCATTTCTAAAAACATAATATTTTTCCAACATCTGATGCCATGGGTAGATTTAGATCATGCCAGAAGTAAATCAGGTTTTTTCTGAGAAATAAGAACAACAGTGTCACTTCTGTATTTCAGGTTTACTTTGAAATATGAAGATATTTGTATAGACCTGGCATTGTTGAACCTAAATCACTGTCGCCAGAAGCTCTCTTCAAACTACTGCAATTAAAGGATAATCATAAGCCTGGGAACTTGTAAAAATGTGGAAAGACAACTGAAATACTAACTAGAAGCCACAGACGTAATAAAAGGGATTACTTTTAGTACAAAATAATCCTAACAGGGGAGCAGCAGCCATTTGAAACAAAAGTAGTATGTGGTAAAATGATTGGCTGTAGCAGATTGATGTACCCTTGGTGAACTATCAGATTTCTTTTTCAGAGCGGTTGTGTCTTTATTTTCAATCCACAGAAGTAGTTCCCATTGCCCACAGTAATTTCCCTAGTTTCCTCCCGGTTAACCAAAAACTGCCTCCAGCCCTACCTACATCTGAGCCTTTGTGATCATTCCATTTCATATCCCATTTAACTGTTTCGCCCAGGTATTTGTATGTGTTGAGTGGTTGCAACCGGGAATCACTGATATTGTAGTCACAGCACTCTAGGCTTTTTTTGTTTTGTTTTGTGTGGCAAATAATATTACATTTTGTCTATATTTAAAATCCCTGCACCACTTTGAATCGTATTAAGATCTGATGTAATATTTCCGCAGCTTTGCTCGGATATTACTTCATTAAGCCAGGTTCCAATGGTTGCTTTAAACATGTTGACCTCATTGACCCGAGAAGTGAGGTCTCTGTTACCAGGACCATTCAGAAGGAAAACTGCACAGGACCTGAAAGAGTACCCGTTGGAGAAGTCTTCAATAGCAACGAAAATGAAAGGACAAAGTACTACTGTTTCATTTTTTATATATGTATGGTGAGTATCCACACAGTAAAGCTGCATGCCCTCGGGAAAAATCACAGCTGTAGTTTCCCCTTGCTTTCAGCCGTTTGCAGTACCAGCACAGCAAGACTGTTTCGGTTAGTGTTTCTCTACACATATGAAAAATTGTATATAATACATATGCGTATGTAATCCTGACGCAGCCTCTCCAGTCATAACTAGTAAACGACGCGGATCTAGTAATAAAATTCACACATGCAACTAAAGTGGCGCCACACCTCGTGGCATTCTGTGCTGCCACCATGAGCTACCGTTCACACAAGACGCAATAAACCCTACGTACTTGTACAGTTTCCAATATGGCGTCAAATGAATTCGTATTTATTTATTTTGCATCTGTGTCATCGTACAAATGATTCTGGACAGATGCTGCAGTGCGGGTTATGGCATGAGACCTGTGACGAGGAAAACGAAACGCAGATGTTAGATCCGAAAATAGATTTCACACAGAAATAATACAGGGGAAAGAGACACATATCACTATATAAATGAATTAACAATGGAAGACGAAAATGCTTTCTGCTATGGCTAATCAACCAACAACTGGCATATAAATAAGATTTTTAGAACATTAATGTATTAGTTAATGTAGGCATTTCGATACTGTACCTCTAATTTTTGTTTCACAGCAGCCACAGCACACGTAGGGCATGTTTTCAGCATACAATCCACAATTTATACAGTGACTGGTCTCTCAAACCACGAGTTTCATACATACGATTGACAGGTTTTTCGAAGTATGTGGTGGTTGCTATAAACGAAGTCATTCTGTTCGATTTACCTAATCGCATTTAACTGCAGAATATGTTCTAGGATTCTACAACAGATGGACGTCAATGACATCGTCATTTGTAGATAACTTTTTGTGAATCTCTCTATTTTGGTAAGCAAAGTTGTGCTCTGAAGTAATAACATAAATACAGCGCCAGTAACGTAAAGACAGACCGAGTCAATAACACAGCATGAATTTTTTTAGTCGATTATTGTGAATATTCCCTCGATAAATGTGATTCAGTTACCTGTCACTTCGAATATTTTCACTGAGACCTTTTAACAGGAAATAATCTGGAAGTACCCTTATATAACTGCTATATCTTGCATGTATCTCAGAACAAACACAAATACATATATATATATTTCAAATGAAATAAGTGTTAGCATTATTTCTCCTGTATTTATATCGTTCAGGATGGATTATTTCCATCGTGTGCTTTTTGTGATCTTGTTGTTGTTGTTGTGGTCTTCAGTCCTGAGACTGGTTTGATGCAGCTCTCCATGTTACTCTATCCTGTGCAAGCTTCTTCATCACCCAGTACCTACTGCAACCTACATCGTTCTGAATCTGCTTAGTGTATTCATCTCTTGGTCTCCCTCTACGATTTTTACCCTCACAATTTGTGTTCTTATTTTCGCTTTTATGGAGATACACGTAAGTTTGAACCTGCTTTGAAACATTAAAAATATTTTGTTTCACAGCCTGGACTGTCATTTTGACTCAGCACGTTTGACTGATAGAAAATGGAAGGTGAATCAATGCTGTTAGTAGCCATTCAACTTTGTTTCATTACCAGAGACTTTAGAAATTTCGACTTTTAACGGACAAAAGACTTTGCCTGAAACTGATTAACGATATTAAGTGAGTGCATTTTCGTATTTGCTTCTATTTTTGAGGCTACTGTATGACCACTGAGTACGATGAAATCACTTTAAATTTAGGAAAGATTTAATGTATGATATAAATAACCGTTACTAACGAATTCATTTTACTGCAACATATATAAAAAATATAGCAAAGGTTGCCCGTTAACTGGTTGTTTCTGTTGAAGTTCATTGTTAATATTTCTTGAAAACTATTATAAACTCACGGCCTCTGGAAACTCGTAAGAAAGCACTTAGAAAGCATTTTACTTAGAAATTCTTTTTCCAAGTAGAATACAGTATGTTCACGCCTTCTGATACACACGTAACTCAAAAAAGCATTCTTGTCAGCCTCCATTTGAAGGTTACCAGAGTGCGTTTTTCATAATATGCCATATTATGTCAACAAACGGGACTAAAGAAACACATTTACCTTCGTGCTTGAAGCTAAAAGCATAGTCGTAGTTGAAAGCAAATATAACACACTAACGATTACAACAACGTCCTTTCCCGTGTTTCCCCAGGCTATCGGAAGCCATTTCTCTGTAACAAGCGTTACATAGCGAGGAGACTGGGTTATCAAGGATTTCCGATAACTTTAATTAAAGGTGTAGTGAATAGTCTCTTCCTATGTAATGAAGCAAAACTAAGTGCTATTTTATTGTTGTTACGAGCTTTACGGCGTAACAAAGCATTACGAGCTAAATAAGAATACTTACTTTCGTGTTTTACATCCGTCCGCCATTTTGACGTTGCGTTGGTTGAGTTCCTGCTACGCGCCAGTACTTGCTGGCCGCTCAGCACTGTGGGTAAACATGTCGGCGTGCAGTACGTGTGCGAGCGGATGACGAGATGCAAGGTTGTGTTCGTACGGAAGAAAGCTTGCATTTGCATTAATACAACGACTGTGTTCATTTATAATCATACGAAAACAGGAACTAGTATCGATTGCGTCATATACTCTACAGGTAAGTCAGTAATAACTTCAAAACAAACTGTCTCGTCAGGTAGGCGTCAGCTTGTACCTTTGGCCTTCATTTGAAATCGTTGGAGTAAAATTTTATTCTTCAATAGATGCAGAATGAATTGATTGTGAGAATACGTTAGTAATTATGATGAAGATTGTTGAGGTGCTAGCGGCAGTGTTTTGTTGTTAGGTCTATGAAGTTGGTATGAAATGTGCAGCGTATGCAACAATGGTCTGACAATTGTAACGAACCAACTTTAAAGATGGCAGCGATGAGTTGTTGATCACAGTATTGTGAAAAAAACGCAATAATATTATACAATGCAGTACAGTTCTCCGCTTTTGCAGTATTCGTACAGTTTTGAGGACGAGTTGTGGAAGTATCTTAAAGTAGAAGTACGATATTTTTGGAAATTTCTTACATTTGATACTGCATTTGGAAACTTTACTAGCAATATTGGAAGCTATTTATTAACTCGTTTGATTAAGATTGGTAATATAAATACATATATACTCGTGTTTCTTTTTATGAAGATAGGTGACAGATGTAGGCCTGCCTTGACAGGTCATGAGGCACATGTATCTGAAATATGATAAAAGTCGTGGGTTCAAGAATATTTTTAATTCAAGATTATGATACATATTCACTGGGGATTCAGGCATGTTATTGTCGGATACAAGTATAATTCTTATGACATATTGCATTATGAAATGTGAAATAGTGAGCTCACATGTTACTGAAGCTGTTTCAGGCCAAACTGTGCTATTCATATTTGAATAATGCTACGAGTTTGTCATTTTTATCAGATAAGCAATTGTTACTGAAATTACCCAGTTGGAAACTACGTCATTTAAATTATCCATACACATAATTTGTAACTATTACAATAATATACACACAAACATATTCTCTACATACACAATATTATTCTGTATATAAGGAACTCGTCAGGTTGGTAATTTTATGAATAAAGTGAAAACAAAATGGAGACACTTGCCTGCTTTCCATCATGAATGGCCTACAGCACAGGAAACACACAAATGCCAAAGACTGCATTCAAAGCTTAGAATATAGCGTGTTGAATTGTTGATAATGTACTGTGTTTCAACTCACTGCTTCTACGCCGATAAACTTGCCTATGTATTGGGAACGGATTTTGTATGAACTGTTGAACAATGGCTGCCGGATTTTATATTGCTATGTATGGTATCAAAGTATTTCAAACATGTAGTAGCTTTAATATTGCGTTTTATTTATGTCATTTGAAAATCATTTTGTATTTTTGCAATTTACTGAATGACGTTTCTATCGTCGTTCATTGTGCAGGAAGTTATATCTTTGCTGTCCAAGTAATATTAAAAGGGTAATAGCCCCAAATACCAGTAAAGATAAGCAAAGCATTAAAATAATGAAAAATCAAATACATTTTAAAGACTGTTTTCCATCACTGGTAGCTGATTGAAATGTTTAAATGTTTAGTCCGGTGCAACCCAGCTGGTGTCATGAAAAAATAATTTTACTATGGAAAATACATACTATTTATTCCCTATGTCCAAATAGCTGTATTTATTTGCTTACCACTAGTTGCAATTGATTCAGAGGTTACAAGGCTTCATAGATCATTTGCAGATCTATGTCGTCGTATTGGCAACCTGTCACGTCTGTGTCAGAACCACGCTTCAAGGTGGTTGCGTCGTAGACATGATAGACTGCTGACGCAACTACAGAAATCTAAAGATGATCCAGAGGGATCGAAACATTCATGTATTAAAAGAATGTGCAACTGTGACTGAAAAATATGCAATGTATTAGAATTGTTTTAAATATCAATACAGTTGGTGTTCTCTTGTGATGAATATGTCGGCTATAGTGATAATCTGGAATCATTGAATTACACGTCGACAAGTATATCTTGCTACCATGAGACAGCATCAGTAGTGGATACAACTACACCTCAACTCAGTTGCAGCCATAGTCACAGATGGATACATGCTGCCTCATGGCCATCCTCATATAGCGTGGGAGTCAGTGTATTATGCGTCGATATGTAGGCTGTATTGGTTAAAGTGTAGCCATACCCAGTGATGGGGAGGTACTACATGGTAGTGACATGATACACGTGCAGATACGTAATCCATCAATTCCCACATTATGCCTGAGGATTAAGTGTTGTGGCTATTAACATGATTGCAATTAATAGACTGCAGTACCACAGCTTTGGCAAGTTATGACCCCATCTCTTCCGTTGTTATGGAATGAACAACATGGAAGGAACATTATATTGCAGTTACGTTTGTTGTGCAATTCAGTAATTATATTGACTTAAGATCATTTTTGTAAGTTTTGGTTGTTGCAGAAAATATGAAAGACCAGAAAAATGCACATCACTTAAGAGTTAAATGTGCCGTGTAAATTATATGTGATAATCCATATTCACAGCTTGTGTATAGGTATAAAGTTGCACAAATCCGCTTCGATTACAGGACTACCTACAGCCACTGTGGACGAAAAAAAGTTCACATCCATTTGGTGATGCTTAACAAGATGTACAGTGAATAGATGAAGACTAAGATGGGCATTGAAATTAGAGAAGATAAGAAACATCAAAGTTTATTAATTCTGCAGCTCCACGTAATTGAAAGCTTTTAGGATTGTGTTCGCATTAAACGAATAAAGCAGAAACCAGGGAAAACTAAAATACAACAATGTAGTGAAAGGGTGTTCTTTTATTATTTCTTCGGTTTTCCTTAATTTTGAATTGTACTATCATCTGTCAAATAATGACACATCAAGCTTTCAGATGTGCACTGCAACAATTCCGCAGTTCTGCCACTGTTGGAATTTTATTCAGCTGTTATTGGCCTCCATATGCTGTAATTAATGTTATTTTCTTGCCCTACTATGACTTCACTCACAACATCTGTTACCATAAAATAATTAATTAATAATTTTGTATTTTTATATTTTTGGGAGATTTTTCAGGTAAACTAAAAGTTATAGTATGGTATGTGGATGTCATTGTTTACTTCTTTGTCATCTTGTACTCTTACTACTATAAAACACTGTCTCATTGTTGCACATAAGGTGTGCCTCTTTTGTGAATAATCAACTGCAGAGGAAAACTGATGAACTGCCTGTGCTATGTCAAATTCATTTTAAAATAAATAAATGAAAAGACTGCTGTGCTGCCATGTGCTTACATTGCTCACATTGTTCATCTAGCTCTGAAATTTTATTTGAATGGCTTCATACATCTCTCTTTTCCATACAAAGATGTTGTTTTTCTGCTGTTGCTAGTGTTCACAGGCAATCGTGGAGCTCACTGGTATGAGTAACATTATGATTACTTAAAAATAATAAGAGTACTAGTCAAGTAGTAGCAACAACAGCAGTGCTAATTATTGCAGCATTCTTCTCCTAAGGAGTGCCCTAGTAAATACATACTAAAACTCACTGCTCGTGCTACATACATCTTGTCACTGTGTAAATATTTCTAAAGAGTATGAAGCATGAGGAATTTTAACTATTTAAATCTCTGTTATAAAACACCTTTTCTCTAATTTAAGCCATTTGGGTTGCAATGTTTATGTATGTGGTGTATAAATGCACTACGTTCTGGGCTGGACTATGGAGTCCAGAAAAATTATGTTGAATGCTGTTAAGCCAGATCATGATCGGTCAATCAGATAGGCATTTGTCGAAACATAACCTGATCCTATTTGTTTGCATTTGTATTCAGTTTTCGTATTGCCATGCTCCCTATTTCCCCTGAAAGCTGCAAATTTTGGTAAAAAATTATGATTTTAGCTCAAAATAATCCTTCTTACTCATGGTGCCCCCCATTTTTCCTCTTAAAAATTTCACTGCTCCTAGCCTGTTAATTCTTTCTTTCAGATTAATAGCTTGCACAGTTTGGAATTTTAATTGCCATGTCATTTCATATTAAAATTCCTGTGGTTTCCTTTGCTTAGGATTTTCTCGTGATATATTCTAGCCGTAGTATCTCAGGCCAATTTTCTGTGTCATTTCAAAAGCTCATAGCCCCGTGTTCTCATTTGTTTCCATGATCTGGGCACTGTAAATTCACTTATATGGAGCCAGAACACATCCACTAAGTAGTCCTTAAAATAATTTCAGATGGACATTTGTTGAAATTTTATTCAAGTATCTTAGTGATTAGCTTTAGAGAACTTGAGAAGACTGGTGTTTATTTGCACATTATTTTTATGTCGAGCCTCACATCTTTAAGATTTACTTCTCTTGTAATCAGTTTTATGTGATTCTGTTTGCACTACATAGTTCATATACACAGTTTTTTTTTTCATAATTTTCAGGTAAGCAGATGCTGACAACGAAAATATCAGAGATTAAACATTTGATATAGAAAGTAGACAGAATAACAATAAATTTATAAAGGCTTGGTATCTGAAATTGAACACAATTCTGCAAGGAAACATGCTTTCATTTGCTGCAATTCTTCATATGGATTATTTTATTTTTATTGTTAGTGACAGATCATTTTTACTGTACATATTGATGGCTCAAGTTATTGGCTTTTGAATTCATTTGAGATCAATTTTTTGGAGAAATTTCAAACTTACATTCTGCTTGTTCCTAACTTAAAAAGTTTTTTTCTGTGTTCGAGATTCATCCAGCAGACTGACTGCAGCAGGAGGCCCTAACATTGCACCTTTCCACAGTCACATAGAACATCAGCTTCACCTGGCAGAAACTTCTTGCATATTGATCTTACAACATGACATTCACACACACTACCACTCTTGTTACCTCTCGCATTAGGGTTAAGAGAACAACTGAAAATGTAAACTTCATTTCCTTGTGAAATTGTAACTCCAGGGGTAGCTGTCTGTTCTGATTAGTGTGATTTTCCTGGTGCAGGTCCTAACCAGCATGAAAAATTGTCATTCTATGCATCACTAGATTTATTTTTTCATTTTTTATAGTTTATTTGACTTTCCCGTACATCCATCCAGATCTTTCTTATTTTCTGCCTTGTCTAGGCTTACCACCTTTTGATGCCAAGATAGTATGTGACTTGCTAGCCAATACTATGACCAGTGACCAGTCTAAAATACTGTACAAAGTGTCTGGGTCTGTTTGAGAAACAAGATGACAGATTGTGTTCTATTCTTGCTTTGTTTTCTGTGTGTGTTTATCCTTTCTTTCTTTCCTTTCTGTATCTGTTTAAACAAGTTGTTTCCAGACAACCATTGCCAGATTTAACTTTAAATAGATCTTTGTGTTCAAGGTTCATCCAACAGACTGACAACTACAGTAGGAGGTGCAAATATTGCACCTTTCCATACTTTCATTCAGTAAAATCTTCCTGGTTTCCAAGCGGCGTCACTTTGAATAAAACACTTGGAACTTTTGATAGTTGTCTCCACCAACGACATCAGGAGTTAAAATCACTGACTGCAGGGGGTGGCGTGGTGTTCAACTTAAACAACATAAACAGAAATTGTCTGAAAAGCCCGCAATGGTCCCTCAGGGCAGGCAGGCAGCTCCCTAACAACCCTGTATCAGAAGAACACCGTGCCAGCTGCAGCAGTCGTTGATTTTAACTCCTGATGATGATGGCGCAGACAGCTATCCAAAGCTTTAGTGTTTTATTTGAAGTGATGCGGATTGTAAACTGAGAAGATTTTACTGATGTACATCACTTTGAAAGCCTCTGTGGACACTGATACTTGCATTGGTATGAGTATTCCTTCTGAAGCTTGCTCCTCCCCCCATCCCATTATAATGTCTCCATCAGTGTCATCATATTTCTTTTTTTATGCAGAACTTCTTTATGTTCTGTTATAACTAATTTCCAGTGATCTGTTTGAAAGAATTTTTAATTTTTTAAGTTTATACACCATTTCCTATTTTTAGTCATGTGATGTCCCTTGACTCAGAACATGTGGTAGCATATTTCAATCAAAACAACTTATGCCAGTTTTCTACAGCTTTCCTTTGTCTGCTTTGTTTCTTAAATAGGGAACATGCAACTGGAAACCCTTATTGCTCCCTCTCATCCTTTGCATGTTTCAAGCTGTTAGGCTGAATTGCGCAGTGGATGTCTATTTAGAGTATTAAGGAGAAGACATTCAGTGGGTTGGGTAATGTTCTTATGTAAATGTTACCAGCTGATCTATGATTAATCTAAAATAAAGAGATGTTATAATTTGTCTGAACATACAAAATTGGCAGGTTTTTACAGTAACAGCACTTGATAAGCAGTGAAATATGAGAAAATATACAGAGTAAAATGAAACTTTATCACTGCCTGCTTTATTAAGCTGAGTCTGAAATTGTGAAGTTTATAAGCATTGTCTTCATTACAGACTCATCATGTTTCTTGTATGGTCTTTCATTTCTTATCAAATAGGTGCTTCACAGGTATCTTTGTATCAGTATTGCAACCAGCATAATCTCCTCTTAATCTTCTCTTAATTATTTGCTCTTTGGTCAATATAACAAGCAAGATTGTGTTTGCTTCCATACATCTTGAGAAATAGTCTAAACCAGATAGTACTGTTGAATTGGGAGTGGTTTGAATACATTCTTCGTTGCATCCAAGAGTGTCTGTGGGACTGCTTGTTCATTACACTGCCTGCTAAGATACAACACTTAATGGGATAGAAAGCAAGAGCAACAACGGTTCTTAATGAGAGTCTGGATACAATTTACATGTGAAACCAAAACTCTGATGAGACTAAATAAATCCTGAACGTTAATTGTAACTAAAAGTAAAATGAATAAAGCTTCAGTACATGTTAGGGGAATTGAACACAATAATTTAAAAATACTGGATGGTACAAAATGTTTACGATCAATTCTGACAGACTGGAAACATCATCACAACATGCAAAGATCCAATGAAAATATGGAAAAATTTTGGTGTCTTTCTTGTGTGCGTGTGTCAGAATTAAAAGAGCAAAGAAATGGAGAATGAAGTGTATGCAGTCTGACTGCATTAGTCATTTGTGTATGTAACAAAAGCAAAAGTAGGCAGCAAATGTAGCACATCACCTGACCAGTATAAAATATCATCATAAGCTAAGTAAGAAGTTGTATAGCTGATGAGAAGTTATCACAACTTTATTAAAGTACAAGTGAGGTCTTAATGGAGAGCTTCGCTGTAACATCTGGCCCATCTCAAGATCGTCTGATAGGGTTCTTGTTTTTTATAGTATACAGAATATACACCGATGAGCCAAGTCATTGTGACCACTTGCTTGAGAATGAGCTGGTTGGCCTTAGAAACACAGTACAGCAGCAGTTCTGCATGTCATGGTTCAACAGATCCTTTACATGTTTACTTGCCTTTACGGTACCTGACATCTACGCACGTCATGCAGTTCCCACAGATAATGGACTAGTGGTTTATGGGCGGGAATCGGGCACCTGCTAGCATTCCATATGTATTCAGTGGGTTCCAATCAGTTGATTTTTGTGTCCTAGACATCACTGTCATTTCACCATCATGCCCCTCAAAGCACTGTAGTACAGTTTTGGCCTTGAGAGATGGACAGTTATTACAAACCACTGTAGTACAATTCTAGCCTTGTGAGACATCACTTATTCTTCTCAAAGTTGCAGTCACTGCCAGCAAGACACCAAGTATGAAGGGATGCAGGTGGTCCATAGTAATGTTCTTGTAGACCACACTTTGGTGTGGTCTACAATGGTGCTTTTGATTACTACTGCAAACCCCATGAAGCTCATGTAAATGACCCTATAGTGTAATACTGCCACTGCTGTCCTGTGTTCATGTTGTGGTGCATGTTTTGAACAGCTGTTCACCTGGAGGATGGTGTATCTGAACATGATCATGAGCCTGGTGTAATGAGAAATGTGACTTATCTGACCAGACAACACATTTCCATTGATGTACAATCCAGTCTTGCCATGCTTGCCGCTGTTATAATTGATGATGTCGTTGGGTTAACATGGGAACTCGTAGGTGTCACCAGCTGGGAGCCCCGTGTTAAACAGTGTGTACTGGAGGGTGTGTGCTGAAATACTTGTGCCTGCACCAGCATTTTACTCTGTCCTCAAATCTGCCACAGATTCAGACCTGTCCTGTTTTACAGAGCGAGAAAGCCTCCACATTCTGTGATGAGACAAAATGTCCAACACCTTGTCACTTACTTGTGTTTCATCATCCTTTAACTACTTTCCGTAGATAGTCATGACAGTAGCATGTGAACAGCTGACCAGCTCTGCTGTTTCCAAGGCTCATGGACATAACCCTGTCATTTGTCAAAATCGTCAGTGGATTTCCCCATTTGTGACCTGTATTGCCATTAGAATGATTGCCAGTTCATCTCTTGCTTTGCTCATGTATTTTCCTTACTAGGACCCATGTCTGCAATGCCACCAGGTGGCATTCAGTCCTGCAGTAATCTGCAATCTCAATGTTTATGCTTGTCAGTGTAAATAACATGGCAGATAACACCTATAACCTTATGGGGCTATTTGCTGTTGACTCATTTCTGTACAGAGTAATGACATTGTTAGAAACATGTTACAAATTTCAGAGAGACTTGCAGGTGGTCAGGTGCAAAGATTGGTTGTTGTTGTTGTTGTGGTCTTCAGTCCTGAGACTGGTTTGATGCAGCTCTCCATGCTACTCTATCCTGTGCAAGCTTTTTCATCTCCCAGTACCTACTGCAACCTACATCCTTCTGAATCTGCTTAGTGTATTCATCTCTTGGTCTCCCTCTACGATTTTTACCCTCCACGCTGCCCTCCAATACTAAATTGGTGATCCCTTGATGCCTCAGAACATGTCCTACCAACCGATCCCTTCTTCTGGTCAAGTTGTGCCACAAACTTCTCTTCTCCCCAATCCTATTCAATACTTCCTCATTAGTTACGTGATCTACCCATCTAATCTTCAGCATTCTTCTGTAGCACCACATTTCGATAGCTTCTATTCTCTTCTTGTCCAAACTATTTATCGTCCATGTTTCACTTCCATACATGGCTACACTCCATACGAATACTTTCAGAAATGACTTCCTGACACTTAAATCAATACTGGATGTTAACAAATTTCTCTTCTTCAGAAACGCTTTCCTTGCCATTGCCAGCCTACATTTGATATCCTCTCTACTTCGACCATCATCAGTTATTTTGCTCCCCAAATAGCAAAACTCCTTTACTACTTTAAGTGCCCCATTTCCTAATCTAATTCCCTCAGCATCACCCGACTTAATTAGACTACATTCCATTATCCTTGTTTTGCTTTTGTTGATGTTCATCTTATATCCTCCTTTCAAGACACTGTCCATTCCATTCAACTGCTCTTCCAAGTCCTTTGCTGTCTCTGACAGAATTACAATGTCATCGGCGAACCTCAAAGTTTTATTTCTTCTCCATGAATTTTAATACCTACTCCGAATTTTTCTTTTGTTTCCTTTACTGCTTGCTCAATATACAGATTGAACAACATCGGGGAGAGGCTACAACCCTGTCTTACTCCCTTCCCAACCACTGCTTCCCTTTCATGTCCCTCGACTCTTATAACTGCCATCTGGTTTCTGTACAAATTGTAAATAGCCTTTCGCTCCCTGTATTTTACCCCTGCCACCTTTAGAATTTGAAAGAGAGTATTCCAGTCAACATTGTCAAAAGCTTTCTCTAAGTCTACAAATGCTAGAAACGTAGGTTTGCCTTTCCTTAATCTTTCTTCTAAGATAAGTCGTAAGGTCAGTATTGCCTCACGTGTTCCAGTGTTTCTACGGAATCCAAACTGATCTTCCCCGAGGTTGGCTTCTACTAGTTTTTCCATTCGTCTGTAAAGAATTCGTGTTAGTATTTTGCAGCTGTGACTTATTAAGCTGATAGTTCGCTAATTTTCACATCTGTCAACACCTGCTTTCTTTGGGATTGGAATTATTATATTCTTCTTGAAGTCTGAGGGTATTTCGCCTGTTTCATACATCTTGCTCACCAGATGGTAGAGTTTTGTCAGGACTGGCTCTCCCACGGCCGTCAGTAGTTCCAATGGAATATTGTCTACTCCGGGGGCCTTGTTTCGACTCACGTCTTTCAGTGCTCTGTCAAACTCTTCACGCAGTATCATATCTCCCATTTCATCTTCGTCTACATCCTCTTCCATTTCCATAATATTGTCCTCAAGTACATCGCCCTTGTATAAACCCTCTATATACTCCTTCCACCTTTGTGCTTTCCCTTCTTTGCTTAGAACTGGGTTTCCATCTGAGCTCTTGATATTCATACAAGTCGTTCTCTTATCTCCAAAGGTCTCTTTAATTTTCCTATAGGCGGTATCTATCTTACCCCTAGTGAGATAGGCCTCTACATCCTTACATTTGTCCTCTAGCCATCCCTGCTTAGCCATTTTGCACTTCCTGTCGATCTCATTTTTGAGACGTTTGTATTCCTTTTTACCTGTTTCACTTACTGCATTTTTATATTTTCTCCTTTCATCAAGTAAATTCAATATTTCTTCTGTTACCCAAGGATTTCTACTAGCCCTCGTCTTTTTACCTACTTGATCCTCTGCTGCCTTCACTACTTCATCCCTCAAAGCTACCCATTCTTCTTCTACTGTATTTATTTCCCCCATCCCTGTCAATTGCTCCCTTATGCTCTCCCTGAATCTCTGTACAACCTCTGGTTCTTTTAGTTTATCCAGGTCCCATCTCCTTAAATTCCCACCTTTTTGCAGTTTCTTCGGTTTTAATCTACAGGTCATAACCAATAGATTGTGGTCAGAGTCCACATCTGCCCCTGGAAATGTCTTACAATTTAAAACCTGGTTCCTAAATCTCTGTCTTACCATTATATAATCTATCTGATACCCTTTAGTATCTCCAGGGTTCTTCCATGTATACAACCTTCTTTCGTGATTCTTAAACCAAGTGTTAGTTATGATTATGTTGTGCTCTGTGCAAAATTCGACCAGGCGGCTTCCTCTTTCATTTCTGTCCCCCAATCCATATTCACCTACTATGTTTCCTTCTCTCCCATTTCCTACACTCGAATTCCAGTCACCCATGACTATTAAATTTTCGTCTCCCTTCACAATCTGAATAATTTCTTTTATTTCATCATACATTTCTTCAATTTCTTCGTCATCTGCAGAGCTAGTTGGCATATAAACTTGTACTACTGTAGTAGGCGTGGGCTTCGTATCTATCTTGGCCACAATAATGCGTTCACTATGCTGTTTGTAGTAGCTTACCCGCATGCCTATTTTCCTATTCATTATTAAACCTACTCCTGCATTACCCCTATTTGATTTTGTGTTTATAACCCTGTAGTCACCTGACCAGAAGTCTTGTTCCTCCTGCCACCGAACTTCACTAATTCCCACTAAGATTGGTATCTCATCTAAACCCAAATGAATGTATAGTATTTTGCATAGGGACATGAAATTATCTCGCATTTTTTGATAAGTGACCAGCAGTTAGTTACACGACATTCAAGTATCTATTCAGAGTGAGTTAAGCAGGAATGAACACACAAATCTAGTAGTGGTGCAGGCAGGTGCCAGACTGATTCATTGAGTGGGAGGGGGGGGGGGGGGGATGTTATTTACACATTAAAGAGGTTATGTACAAAACTCTCATTCAGGTGCCCAGGATATGTCTTACTTCCTTCAGCATATACGAGGGCCGTTCAGAAAGTAACCTCCGGTTGATTTAAAAAATTACACCAAGTTAAATAAAAATATTTTAATATATACATCTTACAACTACATCTTTGCACTATTTTTCTACTTAGTCTCCATAGCGATTGAGGCACTTATCGTATCTCTTCACAAGCTTTGAAATTCCTTCTGCATAAAAATCACCCGCTTGTGCCTGGAGCCAGCCTGTGACCGCATCTTTGAGCTCTTCGTCGTCATCAAACCGCTGTGACCCGAGCCATTTCTTCAAATGCATGAAGAGGTGATAATCACTTGGCGCCAGGTCTGGGCTGTAAGGTGGATGGTTGATAACGTCCCACTTGAAGGACTCAAGAAGGGCCGTTGTTCTGCGAGCAGAGTGAGTACGGGCGTTATCGTGCAAAAAAAACGATACCGGAAGTCAGCATACCACGGCGTTTGTTCTGTATAGCCCGTCGTAACTTGTTTATTGTTTCACAGTACACGTCTTGATTAATGGTCGTACCACGTTCCATGAATTCAACCAACAACTCCCCTTTGGCATCCCAAAACACCATTGCCATCAGTTTTCTGGCAGAAAAATCTTGCGAGGCTTTTCTTGGTTTGGTAGGCGAATTTGAATGTGCCCACATCTTTGATTGTTCTTTTGTCTCAGGGTTCACGTACTTAATCCAGGTTTCGTCACTGGTCACGATTCTGTTTAACAATGGTTCTCCTTCGTCCTCATAACGTGACAGAAAGTCTAATGCAGAGGCCATTCTTTGAGTTTTGTGGTGGTCGGTAAGAATTTTGGGCACCCATCGTGCACAGAACTTACGGTAACCCAATCTTGCTGTCACTATCTCGTACAAGAGAGTCTTAGAAATCTGTGGAAAACCAGTAGACAACTCCGACATTGAGAAACGTCGATTTTCACGAACTTTTGCATCAACTGTCTGAACGAGTTCGTCAGTCACCAATGATGGTCTACAACTCCTCTCTTCATCATGAACGTTTTCTCGTCCACTTTTAAATAAACGTACCCATTCACGGACAACTCCTTCACTCATAACTCTTGGTCCGTACACGGCACAAAGCTCACGATGAATAGCTGCTGCAGAATATCCTTTGGCTGTAAAAAACCTTATGACAGCACGCACTTCACATTTGGCGGGGTTTTCTATTGCAGCACACATTTCAAACTGCCACAAAAACTAAACTAGCGCAGGTACGACGTTCACTCGACCACGGCTTGATGCCGACTGACCTGTTGAGTGCGTGAACGCACAGATGGCATTGCTACTCCCCCCACAACCCGCACTGTGACCAATCGGAGGTTACTTTCTGAACCGCCCTCGTAAATTGTGTAATGGTTGGAACATTAAAATTAGAGAAATGTGGGCTGATACAAAAAAGTACTGACAGTTATTGTTCCCTTGTCCCATATGTTATATAGTGACTTGTGGAGTACCAGTATAGGCGTAAGTTTTGGGGAAATAAGAGAGAAATACTGGCATAATTGAAGCTGCGAGTAATTGCTATGAGTCTCGTGTTGATAATTCAGTAAGAGGATTGTCCTAGTTTGAGTCATGATCCAGCACACTGAGTCTGTTAAGAACTTTCAAAGGCTTACACTCCACTGCAAAGTAAAAAATTCATCATGGAAGCAGTTATACCCACATTGGCATTAACACACTTGTAGGCATATGAGGATTTGAAGATGTTGAAGTAGAAAATGAAGAAGACTGCTTGGTAATTGTATAGGTAACTGTGGTATGCGTACTGTAAGACCTTCGGTACACACACCATCAGATTATTTGATTTGTCGCTCTAACGAAGTAGGCGAGTGTCAGCAATATGTCTCGTGGTCTTATTGTGGCGTGTTTATCTTCTGCTGTTAGGTCAGACGATAGAAATGCCACTTGCATGCTTAGAGTAGCAGATTGACGGTGACCAACTTTAAACAGAACTTGATTAATTTTCACACACATTTATTAAAATAATAAAAAGCATAGACATTACGTAACTTGATTCTGGATGCTGTTTACAATTGACAATCTGAAGTTCCTTTGGTCTTGGTACGTTAATCTTATTCTCACATACCTCTGATACTTGACAAAGTGTCTATTAATTTATCTTCATGGCTATGTACAGGAATATGGTAATCTTATTAGGCGCAGACTGAAACTTGACTATAGACTGGCACAGACTAATGTAGACTGTTACTGACAGGTGCAGATAAATGCAGACTCGTACAGACTAATGCAGACTGACTAATCGGAGGTCTGTACACTCGTTATAATACCTCGCGCGTTCGTGTATCACTGTGCAAGTGTGATCCGCGAGGAGAAAAGGTTCTACGTTAGCAGCAGTCTCCTTGGCTGCGTTACATATTAATACGCGGATCAGCGGAAGCAGAATTTCGTCCGTCTCTAAGGCAGCGCCATCTCGTAGTGCGGAGACGGAAGAGCGCTGCGCGTGCGCTGTTGTGCTTAGGAGTGCGCGCTCTAGTGGGAAAGTTGTGTATGCGCTGACTACGCGGAACTATGTACACACCAGTAACAAAGAAAAAACATGACACCCAAAGCAGCAAATTACATAAATTTTGTTTGATAATGAAACAATAAAGCAGCACACTAGACAAATTAGTCACTATGAGGAGATGTCATGCCAGTACTGTATAACACCATCTCTAGCCTTAGTAATGGTCTCAGTTCAGCAAAGAAGACACTCCAAAAGTGTATTCAGGTATGTCCTATGCAGCTGAAGTTGTTCGTTGATGATTGCTTTCTGTAGAGCTACCAGATTGGGGGGGGATGTTGATAGCTACATTTCACCCCAGTAGTTCCACACATTTTTTGTGCACCAGTTGAGGTAGGATATGGTGCATAAATGTTGTCACTCCAGAAATGTGTGTGCAGACCTGTGAACATGCTTTTTTCGTCTTGGGGGTGTTCACAGCACACTTTTTTATGAAGATTTGAAAGAATGGCAGCTATTGACCACTCAGAATGTTGTAACAAACAAGTACCCTGATACATGTTCATAGTAACCTGAATTAGTGGGCCAGAGCTATGGTACAAAAACACCACAGAACCAACTCTGGTCTGAATTACACACTATGGGTTAAATGCCAGCAGTGCAGTCCATACCTCGTATCTTTTGTAAAAAGGCAAAAATTGCAACTCAACAGACCTCACTACAGGTGTCCAGGCAGGTACTGTCCAGTCTCTGTTCATTTGGCCAATTGAAGTCAAACAGCCTTATGTGCTGCTGTGAAGAAATTGCTTTTGTGAGGTACCCAACTCCAAATGTCCATTGCTTGCAGCCCCTTCACAATGTTCACTCAGAAATTGGTTGAGATGTAACTGTATTCACTGACAGCAGCTATTGTTGTCAAGTTTGAAACTAATCATCATTGAGATGGTGTAACACTGGTGTCCCGTCCCTATGAAATAGGACCTGTTTAACAACCGCTGTTGTTACTCTGCATGCTGCAAGTACTTCACCGTTCCTTGTAGACGTGCTGGACACATCTTATTGATATACCAACAAGTTGATGACATCATTCGTGGTGTGATCGTGAGCATGCACAAACTTGATAGTTCCTTTCTGCCATTCTGTCAAGCTTCCACATTGACCCACCATATCTGCACTGACCCGAATACACCTGACTGACACTTATGCACAATTTCACTGCTGTGACTTGTCAATGATTGAGGATCATGTGACTGCCAGTACCAATTCTAAACCATCTACAATGCTCAGTAGCAACCAGTGTGCTGCTTTAAGGGGTGACTAATATGTGTCTGGTATGCACATGAAGTGTTCAAACCCTTGCAGATTTCTTTTACAAGACTTGTATTTGACAGTGTTGTGTATCCCAGACCAGATGGTCCAGTAAGACTGCACCGAAGATTGAAGTACTAACCACATAAATTTTTCTCATCGAAAATAAAGGATAAAAAGGAAGGCTCTAAAATATACAGCTTTTTGAGATGGGCAACTTTTACTACAGCTGTCTTTCATGTTGCTTATTGCTGTTTGTGGCACTGTGAGTCATTGCCATTTTTTGGTGTCCCTTTGCTAGGAATGGATTCTAATATAAAATATGTTATTCAGTACAACAATAAGAAAAGCTTGCTTGTAAATAATGTTGAATATTGTCCTGAATTGTCCATGTAACAATTAAATTTTTTTATTGTTGCCAATTTTTGAGTAATAACAGAAGTAGTCATTGATTGCAATAGTACTATCGGATACTT
The DNA here is from genome assembly GCF_023864345.2 of Schistocerca serialis cubense. Taxonomy (NCBI): domain Eukaryota; kingdom Metazoa; phylum Arthropoda; class Insecta; order Orthoptera; family Acrididae; genus Schistocerca; species Schistocerca serialis. The sequence continues at coordinate 417,129,588 of NC_064644.1, forward strand.
CTATAAAAGAAACAGTTGTACAGCTTGCCATTTATTAATTTTCACATAATTTAAAACAGGGATTCATGATTCACTCATGTGTACAGACAACTTTTAAAGTTATAGTGCCATGACACTATATGAAAAACTTCACTGAAAGTAGTTTTCTTACTTTAAAGAATGGAAAGTCCAAGATGGAATAACAACAGTAATACAGAAAGGATAGATTGCTGCTCGCCATATATAGGAGAGACTGGGTCGCAGACCGGCACAATGAAAAGACTGCTATCTGAAAGTTTAAATGGGTAGTTCAGTCTTTTTGATGTGTCTGTGTGCAACTCAGTACCTCCCCCATATGTTGAGTAGCAGTCTCTCCTTTTGATAACATTGTTTCTTTTTTTTAACTTCTGTTTTGATTATTATAATAGTTTATATTGTATACACATAGAGGATTTTATTGATGTCTTAATTCTTCGTAGAAGGTTATTGGGTGATTTTATTTTTGTGACAGGATTTGATGCTTTGAATTAGCAGATCAATTTTCTTGCTGGTGTGAATGTAACTTTCCTTTGTGTAATTATCATTATTTTTCCTAATGTGCAGCACAGTTTGGGAGCTGTACTCATTGATGCTGTTTGACATCCCTTAGCACTGAACATAATTTCTACAGTGAATTCAGTTGTTGCATTTAGTTACTAGTCATATCTGTAATTTGAAAATGGTTTCTGAATTGTGTGCACAGAAAACAATTCCTTGATTATGAATCAAATGCAGATTAGATTAGTTTGTGACTATAGAGCATGGTTTGTAGTGTGCAATTAGCCGGTTCTAAATTCTTGCCAGTATTCTTGTGTATTCATTTTAATTAGCCAACCATTCAAATCTCTTGTTTAAATACCAAATACATCCTCTAACTGCTGCTTAATATCACTTACTTTCATTACATTTGTAATATTAAATAGATCAAATGACACTCCTAACTGTAATAATTGAAATATTGTAAATTTTTCTCTTATGATTTCAGCTCAGCAGTACGAAATGGTATTATGTAATTAGATGCCATGGAAGAAAGGTCCCATTGAAGGTAGACTTATAGATAGAATACTTAATTATATGAATTGGTTGAACAATAGTAATTACTGTGAAATGTGACACAACAATGTGTAGCAGTCCACCAGAACTTGTACATTACTTGAAAGATAGGCATGAAGCCAAAATAACAGATGATGTCAGCCCACCTGAACTACTGCCAGAGGTAATAGTAACACGAACAAAACGAAGGAAGCAACAGTGTGACGTGCCTATTCCAATAAAGAGACGACGTGTACAAAATGTTGCATTCAAGAATCTAAAATTTTCACAAAAACTAAAGAGAAAGTACCTGCCAAATAAGTATATACTTCGATGCAGTTCAGCACCAGATAATTCTAACGTATTAGCTGGGAGCAGACAAACTACCAATGAGGACTTGGATGAAAATGTACAACAGCGGCACGATTCTCTAAAAGGGACAATTTCTGGTGACAGTCTGCCTGCAGAAGACAAGCTTTCTTCAGTTGCTGAAGAATGTTCACCAGTGTCTCGTGATACAGAGGATGCAATGGAAATGCCACAACTGAACTCAAAAGAACTTTGTGCTCCTAATGAACCAGAACTGCAGGAACCACAAGATGATGCCATGAAGGTTTCATGTGATACCACAGAAAAGGAGCAACATGGAAAAGCACATTGTTTCAACAGTGAATCGAAACAGACCGTAGCTGAGGACACGTTAAGTAATGATGCCCATAGTAATGGAGAACCCACTGTGCTAGAAGAAGCTCTCCATTCAGATTTCAGCAGTGAAGTCCCTGATCTACACTCTTCAGATTTAGAATGCCTTTGGAGTGAGGAAGAGTATGATGATGAAAATTTTTTTAAAACTCCAAAGTGTGTTAGTACAGGGAAAGAAGAACGTGATACAATAGATGGATACGAGTTCCTGTCATTTGAAACTGAGCATGACATGGTGGAATTCACGAAAATAGAACTAGATTTTAAAGGCATAACTTTAAATGATGAAAACCACTTTCAGAGCGACACAGGCCTGGATGTAATGTATGAGGGCTACACTGACAATGAATCACAAGGAGCTAGTCAGGCCATTGTGCCAACAAAAACGAAAGATATTACCAAGATTAAGGGATGGAGAACAAAACAGTTTCTTGTCAATAACAACCCTCCACATGCTAGTCGAAGTAGCAGTTGCAGTAGTGCATTTGACTGGGAGGATAAATACGGGAGCAGTAGTGTAAAATCTGTAACAGGAGATGTGAAAGAATCACAGAAGGACCAGCCAAAGAATCTAGATGAACCTGAATGTGATGAACACATGCAGAAGAGAATGTGTACTCCTACATTTAGTATTTCTGGAACATCTCTAGACTTCGAGGAATCTCCTGTTGACAGAAGTGTTACAGAAATTAATATGCATGGAAATGATACAGTGAGTGAGTTATCTCTGGAATTACAGAGTGGAAGACAAAGCAATTGTTATCTTGCAGAAAAAACCAACAGTCAATACTCTGCAGCTGAGAATGATGTTTTTAGACCATTTGATGGTGCATCCATGGAAATTTCGCAGGATTGTGAGAAATCTGCATTTATCAGTGATGTCTTGGACAACTTTCTTATCACCCAGTCTGAATTAAAAATCAGTTTTGAAGTGCCAAGTCTTGCAGCAGAAGAAGCCATCTCTTGCAAAAGCAAAGAAAATGCTGTGGAACAGAGACATAATGTACCAGAACAGTTGGAGTCTAAACACTTGAAGAATGTGTCAGTTCCTGACAAAAGGAAGTTTACCGGAGAGAAATTAAGAAAAGCAGATAAAAAGTTGATAAGTGAGAGTAAAGTAAAATTAGATGCTGGCGATTCCGATTCTCGAAGTACTTTTGATGGACACAGTTTCTACAGGTCGGCAGATAGGACAGAAAGAGGAATAGATGATGCTGATATAAGTGATCTGGATGAAATGGAAGCTGAACCACCACGTAGAAGACTGAGACGCTTGAGGCCAACTGAAGTTCCAAATTATAATGAAGATTCTGTGGACAGTGATTCTGAAGGTGAATCTCGTAGGCGACAGCCACACAGGAAGACTAAAAAGGTACCTTATCTCAGAAGCAGTAGACGTAATAAGAAGGACAACCGAATGACAACGAGTGAGTCTGAAAGGGATTCACATACTGATAGCTTATCCTCTCTGAAAGAGACAGGTGTCAGTGGTAAACCTAGTAGTAATTTGAAAAATGTAGTTAAAACAGAAAAAGTATGTATTTCAAAACCACCAAGTAACTGCAACAAGAATACTGTAACTGGATTACTTAATAACATTGGTGAAACTTGTGATATTTCATTTTCATTCATTGCTGGAATTGGTAAAAAATTACCAGAACCTGTCATACAACAGTTAAATAAAATTCGATCAGACACGTACCAAATAGATGCAAACTGGGCTAATTTTGCAGTTTCTGTACTACTCCCTGCCAAATGGGATGGTGTTAATTTACCAAAACAGCGTATTATTTTACCAGCAAGAAAGACTCAGTTTATATTTGAAGAGACACTGAAGGAGACAGATAATAGCCTAGGACACCAAATGAAGGCTAGTTGTTCTGAACCTGAACAGAAACTAAAACAGCTAGTACCACACAGAATTGCAACCAAGATTTCTAAAGCTGCCGTTGAAACATCACCAAGGAAACTAACACTTTTGAAAGAAAAAACACGTTTCCCAATGAATAATAATCGCTCCACATCTCCAGATCCTGACTGCATAATTATAGAGGAATTTCAGAAAAAAGAAAAAGAAGAAAAAACAGCAAACAAACCATTATGTAAAGAGACACAGCTGAACTTCATTGGCAGTGCACTGCAGATCAGCAATGTAAAGAGTGATAGCAGTGTAAGTCAGGAGGTTTGTGAAGTTGTCAGAAATATATTGACTTATGTGGCTAATAAAGAAAATGGAGATCGAGTGCATAATGATCCAGACACCTCTTACAGTGATACCTGTACTGGTTTTCATCGTACTGTTCGACTTGTGCGAAACTGTGAAAAGAAAATTGAAAGTAACCTGGCAAGCAAGAAAAAGAAGACTGTGCATTTGGTCCGTGAGATGGAGCGACTAGGTGTTAATGTTATTGAGATGAATGCTGGTCAGGAAACTATATGTGAAGAAGATTTTTGCAGACTAGGTTGTGTTTGCAAAAGTCTGAAAACCTGCAAATCTCTACCCAGAGGCCACTGTGGAGAAGTATCGTGTATGTTTGATTGTAAGTGCATTTCGGCAACATCTTTCAACAAAGAGGAAGTCACAAACAATAGACTTTTGTCACCCGACATGTTACTTAGGCTGCAGAACGAAGTAGGGCGAAACCTGGCAAAGAAAGAGAGAGAATTTCACCAGACAGTAATAAAGGGGGATGAAGGTGTTATTGTTGTTGGTGGAGATGGTAATATCAGAAAGAAGAGGGACAGGAAACTTCCAGGGAGATATAGGGACTCTGTATTGATTTCTCATCTTACCGTTCCTCAGATTAAAGCACTTGCAAAAAATGAAGATGAGAGAACTAAATCACGTTACAAATCTGATTCTTCAGAAATTAAAGTAGTTGGCTCGAGAGAAGAAAAGCCTTCTCAAGAGAAATATCCCATAGACAAGATAAAAATTGAAAGAACAGTGAGTGGCAAACTTCGTTCGCATAGAATTCCGTCAGAAAAAGTGAATACTTCTGCCAAAGCACCATTGCCAAATTCGCCAGTGATTATTCAGTTGCCAACCGATATTGAGGCTCGCATTGTTGAGGAAGGAGGGATATTAGCTCCATGCAACCCAAAGCTTGTGAATTCAAATGCACCTATTTTAGAATTGGAAAAAGTGGCTACCCCAAGTCGTCCTCCTCCTCCCCAGCTATGGACACCCAAGAAATCAGTGATCACCAACAATTCAGAGCCTGGTACCAAAACGAAAAATGGTACTGTACCCATTAGGTCACAGATACTGAACAACATCTGCATCAAAGATTTAGAAATAACTAAAGTTGTGAGTGAAGGAGAGTCAACTGCACAGCCAGCTGTCCAGGAACCTCAAAATGATGTTGAGATCAAAGTAATAGCTTGTGACTCCACTGCTGTTCCATCCTCCACTGCAAACACCACATTGGAACCTGCAGTACAAGGCAGAGCTGCAGAAGTGTCAGTGATTAAGAAGTCAGCAAATGCTGAAACAATTGCTCCTGATGCAGCTGCAGATTCGGAGTCTGGCGTGATTGAGAAGCTTCACAATGCATTAAAAGAAAGGTAAGTCATATTTTTAATTATTACCATGAAGTATTATACTTAAATAACACATGCTCGGTAACAACTGATAATAATTTATTTTATACAATTGCATGTATGATACCTATATATGGAAAAATATTTTACATTATAATAATTCCAGTTATCAATTTAAGAAAGAGCACTTCATCATTCCTTTTTTGGCAACCTATACAATGAAATGACTTATCGTGTGGGAGATAGGACAATGTAGAAAACAAATAAAATCAGACAAACCGTGAGAGCAGACAAAAAATCACCTACAGATAAATGATTGGTGGTGCAGGCACACTTAAAATCTCACTAAATGAGCACTACAACAGCAAACTAAAATCTGTCTAGGAAAACATCTGGTAACATCAAGGAAATATTGAATGGAATGAAATTGCACCTTGTTGCTGTTAAATTCAATTTCAACAGTAGTATGTGGTACAAATCCTAAGCAGTCCATGGTCATAGAATGCGGGATTAGGAGTGAATGTCTGGGAAATGAGAATAGGTTTGTGTATTGCACTATTACTGCAGCTGCTTCCTGTTCCATCAGCTGACATTGGGATTTACAGTGAAACCTTGGTAATTGAAGGTAATTGGGACCAAGAAGAGCTTGAATTTGGGAAAACTCGAATTATATAATGCGGGACAATTTTAGAAACTTTATGTAAAAATAGATTCAGAACTTCATGTTCACAGTATTATTACAGTAACACAGTTGTTTCATCAGTTAACACATTACTTAGAGTTTGTTATAGAGATAATATTCTAGTAAAAACTCAAACATTGTATTTTCAGCACATACATATTACTTGAAGTACTGTACAACTGATGGTACTGTGCATATTTTACTGTCAGAAAAAAGAATCAATAGTCTGTTTTTGTAAAGAAAATCTGTTCTTAGTAGTGTAGTCCCATTGTCTTCAAAGAAGCATAATGCCAGCTGGTGTTGCCACGATCTGTTGCTCCATTTAGTGCAGTGCTAAGTTTAATGGTGTCGTTCCATCACTACATACTGATCGTCTTGGTTCTACCACGTCTGCACTTCATGGTCTCCATTTTCAGACCCAGAAAGATGACAAACAATATGTAACAACAGTTCGTTTTTGTTTTCTTCTGGGAGAGTGTCATTATTGCTTTCTTTTTCTTTTCTTTCTTTCTTTTTTTTCATTTTTATTATGTTCTTCTGAGAGAATTTCCAAACACTTTTTTAGTATTTCTGATTTTAAGTAGTGCCAAGATTCTGCAACCCTGTTTACAACATCCTTCATTTTAATTTTTGCAGGGCAACTTCTATGTTGGGGGCACATTTACCGTCGAGTGCAGAAGTGGTAGCAACACATCCCCTCCCCCCCTCCCCCCTCCCTCAAATGTGTCAGTGTTCCTTGGTTTGTTGCTTGGACAAGGTTAGTAGTATTTGGAGGTAAAAAAGGGTAAATGTCTATAGCTTTGGAGGGAATTCCTGCATTGTATAGAGTAAGGACTCCTTGAGTGGTAATTTTTTGCTCATTAAAGTCCCTTGTTTTGGGAGGGGAGGGGGGAGGGTGGTACAAATGTGTCAAAAAGCCATCTCTAAAAAATTGAGATATCCATCCAGGCACTTTTTTTATTTTTATATAAAACTGATAAGGCTGACAACTGTATGTTTGTGAATGCTCTTGGTTTGGCAGACTTAGCAATTGATCAAAAGTGGCAATTTCAGCAATTTATGATCTCAAGAGACATTGCTGCAAGCTAGAATTGTTATCTATCTTTTGATTTCTTATAAACCATAGCATAAGCTCCATTTCTAGCTGCTAGCATTTTTGTTGGAAGCATTCTATAATTGAGTCCTCTCTCATTACAATTATAAACTTGATCCAGTGGCAGATTTTCTTCATTTACTATAGTTTTTTGTTTTTTCATGTATCACTTTGGCAGCTCCACTGTCAGCGGATAACTTTTCATCACAGAATTCAAGCTGGTGCACCCCATACCTTCTCTTCCATCCAGCCAGCTAGAGCTAGTGGAAGAACTTTCTTCTCCTGCTTCTAATTCTGTTCGAAATAAAAGCATCTTCTTCTGAATCATCAGATCACTTATTGGACTTCCTTTAGCTTGCTGTTGAGTAAATCACAACAAAAGACCTTCATTAGTCTTTTCATAATCTGATGTTTTCATGGTTTTATGATCTGTGAATTTTGATGTCATTTAGGAGAAAAACAAGACACTGTGGTTGAATACACTTTGCTAGTTTGGTTCTGCTTCGCTGCTAGTCACCTACTGTTACTTCATTTATGCTCAACTCTGCCTCCGCCTCTTTTATAGTCTCGTCACTGTCCAATCTTACTAGTGCTGAAACACCTATCACCAAAGAAACAAATATCCTCTTCTGTTTTAAAGAAGCATGACTCATATTGGCAAAAAATGGCAGGAACAATAATAGATATGTAACACGACGTGAAATGCATACACACTGCACCGAACTTGAGCAGACACTGGCTGACTGGTGGTGTGTGAAACAACAGTAGCATATTAAGCAGGCTTTATTGTAAACAGTGCGTACGTGCGCATCTTGGCCTCTGATCACACCCGCTCCGTGCATATTTTTTATTTTATGCGTGGTGTGTGTGTTGTTTTTCTTACAGTCGTGTTCCGTTTTCACATAATACATAAACTATAATACACTGTCATTTTTTAATGTGGCTGCAACGTTCACTGTGTCATTTTTTAAGCTATAGTATAGTTCTTCAGGATTTTGAACATGTATTGTATGTAGTCTTTAATATCATAGGGGAGACCTACCTTAATTAAACAGTTTCATCATGATTTACGATAAACAGATACTGTTTTAGGATCTAACATTCCTAGTATGCTTAGTGATTATTTTGCCGAATGCCTATTGTTATTGAAATTAAGTTTTGTATTTGTCTATCTTACAGGATTGTAATGTCTAATTTATTTTACAGGTATGGAATAGAACAGTCTTTTGTGTCCATAAACAAGGTGAAAGGTATAAAGAAAAGACCATACTGTATGGAGCATGATGAATATGGTTGTGATTGTATCAAGAGGAGAATCCCTCCCAGTCCATTGTGTGAGCTTATTAAATTAAACACTGCTATTAAAAGACTATGTTCCCCTCCTTTGTCTGCAGAGCAACGTCGACAGTTGGCCATGCAAGCATCAGAGCAGCAGACAAAATCACGCAATGTGGCTGTGAAGCGCACAACTCCTCTCAACACAGTTCACGTGCATAATCTACAGCGTGATTCAGCAAGGACAGCAGGCATTTCTCACACCTACCTTTCTAGACGTTTTCGCAGCAGTGTGATACGTCTAAATCGACGGGAACCAAATCAGTGCCAGAACAATGTAGGAAAGGTCACTGTGAAATCTGAGAAGGGTTCAGAAGCTGGAATTCAGATTGCAGCTGTCACTACCCTCACCTTAGAAGAATTCTGTGGACAGAAGCCCAGTGAGGATGCAGAGTGTGCTACTACTTATCAACAGCAAGGAAGTGTGATCAAAGAACAGTTCCCAAATGCAGTGGACACACAACAGTCTCTAACTCAACAGTCTCCAACTCAACTGTCTCCAGCACAGCAGTCTCCATTGCAACAATCTCCATCGCAATTGTCTCCACCACGACAATCTCCATCACAACAGTCTCCTTCTAAAAGTGAGTCTAGGAAGAAACAGCAGCTAGGTTCGAAGCTAATAAGTCTTCTCCAAGGCAGCAGCAATGAATCTAGGGCATCAATTATCAGTGAGGGTAATAGTTTTCCAGACTTGAATACATTCCCTAAAGGTCATATACAAGTGGTAAACTGGAACTTTCTCAAGCAACTTTTCGAAATGAACAACGTTTTTGTGTGGTTGCGTGTCCTTGATACTGGAATGAAACTTATCATCACACCAACTAATAGACAACCATCACCTCAGTTTATCAATCTTAAAAAAATGCGTAAGCTGCAAGGTTTCCCATCTGTTGTGCAAAATCTTGTTATCCCAGGTCGTATTGAGAATTCCAAATATGCAATCTTGAGGTGTGATGGTTCATGCTGGCAAATTGCCGGTACCATAACAAACCGTGTTAAAGGTACACAGGGAGAACAAGCCGGAATTCAGGCAGACCCAGAACTTGAAGAAGATTTGCAGCCATCTGAGACTGAGCATTTGTCTCCTGAGGCATGGGCAGGTTCTGGAGTTTCTGTGCCCAGTGACAGAATTCCCGATGGGGGGCCGTTTGCTGAACTTCGTTCTAAGATATCGCCAGCTCGCTTCAAAGCAAAGATGTTAGAATTGCTGGCGGCAGGAGAATCAACTGATGCAGAAATGCGATTTGAACTGGCAGATGTAAATGTGAATGAAGAAACGTATTGTGTCACTCAGGGTTTGTACACTTTGCCTCGAGGAGCTGACAAATTTCACTGGTTTTCTGTACCTCTTGTGAAGAAGTATGATATGGTGTATGTGGCATCCAAAAGGTGTGGTGTCGAATATGAAGAAATGCTAGACATGGTTTACAAGTCCATGCGGGATAAAGTGGCACTTTGTAAGCCTCTGCTAGAACGACGGGAAGGATACGTCCTGGTTAATGATCTTTCGTGTCCAAAATTTGGAGTTTATGCCACGTTTGAAGCCCCGCAGAAATTGTTGTTTGGCCCGTTCACAGCAACTGAGCAACATCGGATATCGCTGCACCGACTTGTCATGCCTCCTAATCCAGGACCAGCGCAAAGTGTAGGAGGCACCATTCTTTCTTCGTTGCAGAAGTCATCTCGCACAAATGTCATACATCGAACTCGTAAAGTGCCCTGTGTGTTGTATCCAATGATGCCTAGTCTAGGTTACATTCCTGCTGTGCGTCTACACACTGGTGAGATCACTTTCCGTCACTTTTTCATCAAGGATCAAGAACTCATGTTTCCCAACATGGATGCTGTAGACACATGGCTCGATAAGTAAGTAGTAGTTTTCCTTGTGATGAAACAAGGGTATTTATCAACATAGTAACGAACAGCTGGCTGGTTTAGATCTAAAGTTGCATGCATTACAGAACAGTAAAGAAAGAGAAAAACAATGAAACATGTGTTTTTGCATCTACATGTGTTATTTCACAGTTTACAATTCTTTTACATAATGAAACTAGACAATGAGGAGTGAATGTAATGATAAACAAATGCATTATGACACAACTAAGTTAATGATTTCAAACAAAGTTTTACAACAATGATCAGTTTAAAATATTTTCTATGTGAAACACTAATATTCAAAGTAAGTGTGATTAGTGTCATGTATCATATTATAGCCCATCTGGCAGATGATACTTGGGATCATATGCTGTTTTGTCCTTTATGTTTTGATCCTGTTCAACTGAACTAATGTTTCATATGATCCAGCAATGAAGCACATAGGCCCCACTTATTGTTTATTCTTTTACCAAGCACTATACTTTGAAAATTAAAATGACACATTGACCATTCTTATTTATTTAAAAAATATCGGTCTTTTTTGGTGCAGCAGATGCAGCTTATCCATTATTAGTGCAGGTGTGCCCATGGTTGCTGTGCTGGCTGAAAAATTAGTTTTCGAAACTAGGCTATTGTCAATGCTTTAGTCTACACCAAGATTACAATTCAAACACTAATTGCACTTTGATGTTGAATGAATTACTGTTTATGACCATATCAAGTCTTAGCTATTGTAATGATGCACGGATAAATGAATAGCCACATACCACATTCGGTTGACATGCTATAATATGATCGTTCAAATGCAGTAACCTACCACTAACATAAGTATTCACAAAATTTCATGTGCAGTAAACAAATATTTAACAAAGTCACAGAATTATACACTTAAAACACTGTTTTTCAGATCCAATATTCAAATAGGTATGAACATGATTTGCACAGTAATTATCATTTGGAAATAACAGAGTTCACAGACCAGTGCTAATGTTGCAGTAAGCATAATTGGAGTTGGATATTGTCCATAATAATTACACATTCACTGTCCAAACAGTCATTTAGAGCAAGTGGTAAATTATAGAACGATCTGGATATGAAAAATAAATTTAGAAACTCGAGACATTTTATGACTTGTAACGTGTACTAACTCATTTGCAGTATATTTCTGTGCATTGGTGGACATAGATCTCATACATTTAGTAGCCTTTCACAGACTGATTTAAAATGACTTCTAACACATCTCTTTTATAAGTTTACAATAATTAAAACTGAAACTAAATGAATGCAAGTGTTGGTAACATATTTACATCACTGATGTAACATATTTTCGTCACTGATTGTATGAATGCTTTCGTTATTTATGTAGCTTTTTCATCTATTTTATCAGTAAGTTAGTGTTTGTGTGTGTGTTTACGTATGAACAATGACAACAATACCTGAAATTACTGATTCTCTGTATTAGCACAGTTTTCGGCAAAGTAATCATACTAATGGATTCTAAATAACTAAAAGAAGGAAATAGACAATAAAGTTAAGTTGAATAAGCCCTGAGTCATTATTCAAAGATTTTAGGTATTGTGCGTGTCTTGTAAATGGCAGTATTAAAAATGTCACAAGATTTGAAAATAATAACAATGATAATTATAATAATTTTGGGAGAAAAAGAACATAACAATTCGAAAGGATCCATCTCCTTTATTAAACACACCAGTGTTCTTCAGCTGTTTTAAATAATGTTTCAATTCTATGTGTAGGTAAATTGATTATTTTGAAAGGGGATAAGACACTAAATTAGCAGAATGGAGTTACATTGTTTAATGTGACATACATAAGTAAATAGACGCTATTGTATGAAAAAACAGAAATTCAATCTATGCAGAGTCTGCCCCTTTTATAACAAAGTATTACATTTATTTTGATACACAAGTCACTGACTCATATCCTTTATGAGAAAAAGGCAAATATCTGCCCTCTGGTTAGATGTACTGGAACTGTGACTTGAATGTCATGGTTACCAAGGCTGGTTCAATGTTTTATTGTTTTGAGAGTACTATTTGCAATGTTTAGTACCAAGTATTTGTACACATTGTTGTCATATATTAATGTTGTATTGACATAATGTCTCCAGTTAGTACTAGCAGTGCTTTACCTTCAAGAGTATCTGTTGATTTGTCTAAAAAAAAAGGGAGAGAAGGATATGAAGAGAAGAGTCATATAAATACTTTACATTCAAAAAGCATAAGCTTCATGGTAACTGTCCTTTGTATCAGAAGCTCCACATGTCACTATGGGCGCCTCTGTAAATGCTTTGAAATATCTTAATTATTTATTTACCTATTGCTATTTATTTACCTAGCATTTTATGATCTTGGACACCCACAAGCACATTAACAATTCCAAAGAAAGAAATAATAAACAACTAGTTACATAAACTGAAAGAAAAAAATTAATGATTTTACAACTACTCTTTTGCTTTAGAAGCTGGTTGATGTAGTTCTTCCAGGAAGCTGGCAAAAGAATGGAAGGGACAGTCTTTGAACACTATGTGGCCATTGGCTGTGCCACAGTCACAGTTTGGAGAGTCTTGCCATCTCCAACTGCAGAGTGTGGTAGTTGTTCTCCTGTCCCACATATATCTTGATTCAGTTTTTGCCAGGTGACACAAGAGAAGTTGAAGTCTAGGCATTTGATAGTTGTGTTTTTGACTGACGAGAAGTGTTCCTGGGGTGAAGATGACCATTATGATTTTCAGCAGCATCACATAAAGAGGTTATGACTAGTGTTTGTTTGAGCTGATTCCCGATACACATTGCAAAAATGAAATTGCAAATATCTGCCAAAACACCATAGAAAATATGGCTCACAACTTTTAGGAAAAAACGCCTAGTACAAAAACAAATGTTCCAGAAAGTGACAGGAAACTTTATATGTTTTTAAATGGCTGTGCACAGAAATAATACTTTGGTGGAATTTTGGTTGGCTTTTATTCCATCAAAGAGATTTGACAAAGTATGTCACTTTTTTCTTGAGATTGAGATTTTGGTGCAGTAAAGATAAAATTATGTCTTCAGGATATAATTTATAGTTCTTAAGAATGAAATGAACGTGTTGCATTGTCAGTTCACTTTGCAACTGTACTTCGACTTTGTACACTTCGAACATTTCCATAGACTAAAAAAGTGATAGCCTAAGTTCTATTAAAAGAATTCTGTCTCTTTTATGAAGTTATATGGAAACAGAACTCCAAAAGACAGCAATGTGCCAGTCCGAATTTCCAACTATTGTTTGTTTGACTAGGACAGTTCAGCGCCTCTTACATCTACATCTATAGTCTGCAAACCACTGTGAAGTGCGTGGCAGATCATATATTCAATTGTATCGATTATTAAGGCTTTTTCCCATTCCATTAATGTATCGAGCGCAGGAAAAGTGTTTGCTTAAACACCTCTGTGTGTGCTGTAATTAGCCTGATCTTGTCTTTGTGATCCCTATCAGAGTGGTATGTAGGGGGTTGTAGTATATTCCTAGATTCATCACATATTTCCAAATGATAAATTCTACAGTGATGAACAATGTGTGGCCACAAAAATATGGAACACAACATTCTATAGAGAAGTAGTTCTGTGGAAAACAGTCAAAACATTGATATGTACCTCTCACAAACTGGGATTCAGTGGGGAAAGGCACAGAGCATGGACTGCAAACGAATGGACATATGCAACATGGTGCAGCAAGTCTACTTCCGTATTGTTATCTATTGCAGCATGTGTTAATATACAAACAAAACTAAAGGAAACGTGAAATTCAGGCTGATGATATACACGGTCCAGTCACAGCAATGTGACCACTGCATGTGTTTCACATCAGTGTGCAATAACCACTCACACATGGTAGGTGGCAGCACTAGCAGTGGAAGGTGTGTAAGGTGCATCCAGGGGATGTAGAAAACAGTGCAGTCTTTGTCACAATGTGGAAATCAGCAATTTACCTGACAGCCAGAATGGCACGATCATCGGCTTTCAGGCCAAGGGTGGAAGCATTTTCAAAACAGGTATGTTCGTAAACTGTTTGAGTGCCACCGTGGTTAAAGTACACCGTGCACGGGGAAATGTGCTATCTAAAATTGGCGCCAAGGCAACTGTGGTGCATCACTGGCCGTAGATGACAGGGGTAAACAACAGTTGTGGGGATGTATTCTGGTGAATAGACATGCAAATGCTGAGCAGCTAGCTGCCCAGATGAACCAAGAGGCTACCAGCAGTCTCTCCTCTGTGACAGTTCAGCAAATGTTGTTGCGTAAAGGCCTCTGCAGCAGGTGCCTGCTTCATGCACCCATGCTGACTGCTGTTCATAAGCAACGAAAGCTGGAATTTGCACACCAGTACTGCAACTGGACATCCACTGAGTGTAACAGATGGCATTTTCTGATGAATCGTGTTTTATGTTCCATCAGCTTGAAATGTCTGAAAGCAAACACTCTGCAACAATCATTGCAAGGGTCCAAGCTGGAAGAGAGAATGTTATGGTCTGGGGAATGTTTTCGTGGCATTCCCTGAGTATCTCATCATACTGGAAGGCACAATGGATCGTCACAAATATGCATCTGCCCTTGGAGGCCATGTCCATCCGTACGTGCATTTTTTTTCTCCTTTTCAGAATGGTATCTGCCAGTAGGACAATGCTAAGTGTCATGCAGCTCACAGAGCACCATAATGAGTTTACCTTACTCCCTGGCCACCAAACTGTTCAGATTTCAATCCAATCGAGAATCTGTGGGACCACCCCAATCGGGCTCATCGTGCCATGGATCTCACTAAAAAACCTACCACAGCTGGCCACTGCAGTGGAGTTGGCATAGCTCCCCATCCCTGTCAGTACCTTCCAGAATCTCACTGACTCAATTCCACACTGCAAAAGGTAGTTATTCGGGCTTTTGGCAGGTGGCCACATTAATGTGACGACAGTGTATATTGCTGCAGACAACAATTGGGAATAGACTTGGTGCACCACAGTGCATGTATTCATTGGTCAGTAACATAGATTTTGTGCTCTTTTCACAACCGAAATCCAGCTGATGAGAGGTTTTATCAATTGCTAGCATATCATGAACATATTATTTATGCTATTCCTACCATACTGTTTAGCTAAACACTGTGCTGTAGAAAACTATTAAGTTCAACAGCTTCTTTTGGACAATGATCGTTTTACGAGAGGTAAAAGTCATGTCTAGTGTCTTGTCTTCATTAGTAACAGGCATTGCATATGCAGTTCTCATGTAAAGTATGTGCTTGCAACATAAAAGATGCAATACCGTAGATAATCCTAGTAGACTGCTCCAACTAAGCAGTTTTTTTCCTTGTTGGGTGTCTGTGAGGTCTGACATAATAACAGTGATCACATCCATATCAGTCTCCCAGAATTCTTCCTAATATGTTATATTAGAGGTGAAAAGTATGTAACAAGTAAATTAGAAAGCAGTCTTCAAAAATGAGCTATTTTGTACACGCTCAATATTTTTTTTTTTTCTTTCTGCCTCTCCCCACTCGTATCACCGCCCTACCCATCCTGCCTGTCCCTTTATGGTCACAAATGTATTTTTGTGTGCCATTCAAGTTGCTCACTGCTGCTGCATTTGGTTATTCATGTAACTTAAATTACTTCTCAAGTATTTCATGTAAATTGTATGCTATGGTGATTTATACTGAAACTTTGTGGCAGGTCAAAACTGTGTGCCAGATCAAAACTTGATCTCTGTACCTTTGCCTTCCATGGGCAGGAGCTATACCAACTGAGCTACCCAAAGCATGACTCATGTCCTGTCCTCAGAGCTTTACTTCTGACATTCCAGACTTCACAGCAGTTCTCCTGTGAAACTTACGGGACTAGGTCTCACGGAAGAAAGTACATTGCAGAGGCATGACTTAGCGACAGCCGTGGTGACATTTCCGCAATGAATTCTTCACTTTGCAGCAGATGAGCTGTGTCTCTGCAATATCCTTTCTTCCAGGAGAGCTAGTTGCGCAAATTTCGAAGAAGAACTTTTGTGAAGTTTGGAAGGTAGGAGATGAGGTTACTAGCAGAAGTAAAGCTGTGAGGAGGGGGTCATGATTCATGCTTGGGTAGCTCAGTTGGTAGAGCACTAGCCTGTGAAAGGCAGAGGTCCCAAGTTTAGTCTCAGAGCAGCACACGATTTTAATGTGCTAAGAAGTTTCATATCCGTGTGCGTTGCACTACAGAGGGAAAAATTCATTCTGAATTTTTTACATTTATCATTGTACGTATAACTTCTGAAATGCAGTTCTTTGGCACAATCTGTGGCAAACATTATTCACATCATCATTATTATTATTATTAATTTAATCATCTGGTTTTATGTTAATTTGAAATACTTGTGTTCTCTTGTTTAGTGAAGCACTGAACTTTTTTCCTGTGTATGAAAGCATCTTTTGTTTCAATTATTTAATATGTTTTGTCCTTTTCTCATAGGTTCCTGCAGTCTAGGATTTTGTATGTACCTAAGCAATTAAGAGTAAAATGGAAATGTGTTCCTCTTGAATGTTTTGATCCAGCCGCCAAGAAAGTTTTTGACACAAAAATCCTCAATGGCAATCATGTACGTATTTATGTTACTTCGGTTTTTAAAATATGGGAAGAATTAGGTAGGCTTTTTAGTGTTATACACACACTTTAGACAGGTGCTTAATGAGTCACCCTTCTGATCTTAGTGCTTATTACAAAATCACAAATATTGTAACTTATACTTAATTACACATTGTCCAACCTGTACTATCTGTTTTGACACAATTAATGGTTAAGGTAAATTGGAAAAGAGCACATAAAATTAAATTAAAGGTGAAGAGATGAAAAATTTCACAGACCTATCACAAGTAACAAAATTTTCTGACACACTGTGAAACTTTAAAATGCAAATACTTCTGATTCAAGTGAAATGATGTTTATTCCAGGACAAAAGTAACACCTGTAAAGTAATTCATACTTTCATAAAATACACACTTAACAGTTAACATAAGCGGTTTCATATTGAGCAACCCTGGGGAAGGAAGCAGACACATGATATTTCAGGGGTACTTACCCACTAGGGGAGCGGTGTTAAAGGATATAAAATTTAAGTTTATTGCTTAGCCAGTTCTGAAGCAGAGTAAAGAAGATTTCAGAATGTTTAAAACTGAACTTGTAATGGAAGTGGAAGGCAGTAACACTTTAATCTTAGATTATATTACCACTGGAGTGTTTCAGATAAGTTCTAGAAAATCCAATGAGCCTAATTGAATACCTTCCTGCAAAAACATTTTAACAGTCAAAATGCAGATTTTTTGTAGGAGAGAAGAAAAACAAATAAACAAGCAAAATGTTTGTGAATGCTTATTCTGCAATTGGTAATCAGTATAAACGAGTTTGCTAGCTATTAATGGACAATAATTGTGACAGTGTTTGACGTAATAATCAAAATATGGTTGTGTGACATATGTGAAAAAATGTAACTCTATAAAGAAAGTAGCACATTTTTTGCTGTTTACGACACACGCTATTGAAAGTATTTAATAGTGTGTCTTGGTTTCATTCTGTATAAAGATAATGATTGAGAAACCATACTTGCAATTTACATTCTGTTTAACAGAATTCACTGAACACTAGAAATATTGTTGCAAATGAATGTTCTGCAATGCTTAAGCATCACACCACTTCACTTTATCTTTAGATTCTCATAAAAGGCTCGATGTTGTTCAGGAATATATCTCCATGTGTCTATCAGACTAGCTTTCTCTTCTGTAGATACAGTCATGGGCTCTCTATGCTGTCTGAGTAGGCTACTCAAGCTAATTATCACAAGTAGAACTGTAATGCTGTATTTACCTCTGAAAAGTTTTGCTAAGTTTGCAGATTACCAAGGTTGCAAGTAGTTATGACTCTTGCGGTACCAACATACTGTTGGGGAGTCTGAGGACATCTTCATCCAAACGTAATCCATTATTTTCCATTTTAGACCTTTGTGGATTTGCTTTTCAATAGTGATTAGTTCAATGGAATCATCTTGTTGAATGAAACATACCAAAAATGAGTTATTTGGTCTAGCAGTTGTTATTATTTTCACCCATTGAAATGACTCATACACTAGGTGGTTCTTCTTGTTTCTCTTGATTAATGCAAAATCTCGATCACAAAGCAGAAAGCTGTGCCTTGTACTTAGAAATGTTTGATACACAGATGTGAAGTACTTCAAGTTTAGCGATATTGATACAAAACGTTTTCCAGTTATCGTTCTGTCCTATGCACCGATCTGATCACACCATTCTTTCTTCACCGAGTTTTAGTACTGAAAATTCAGGAGGCATGAGGTAATTTCCGTTGATCCTCATCTGGCCTCATTTCTGGCCATACGTACACCCATACTCATTGTCACAAATGTAGTGTGTTGTTTTATTGTAAATTGGCAGGTGATGTTGACAGAGTATTGCAGAATGCTTAAGAGTAGGAGAATACAGGACCTGCTGGAGGTGTGTGCATATGGCAACATAGATTTTCAAACAATGAAAACTCCAGATTGGGATGTCAACAATGAAAAGATAGATTGCTACTTATCACAAGGATGATACATAGTTGCAGACAGGCACAGTTAAAAGACAATTGCCCATAAGCTTTTGA
Source organism: Schistocerca serialis cubense (assembly GCF_023864345.2). Classification (NCBI taxonomy): domain Eukaryota; kingdom Metazoa; phylum Arthropoda; class Insecta; order Orthoptera; family Acrididae; genus Schistocerca; species Schistocerca serialis. The sequence continues at coordinate 417,148,535 of NC_064644.1, forward strand.
CCACAGTCTCCACCAGAAAAAGAAAGAGAAACAGAAACACAACATTCATTCACACAAGCAAGCACGCCTCACGCACACATGACAGCCAACTCCAGCAGCTCAGACCAGACTACAACTATCATGTGGAATGGAAGCAGCAATCTAGAGGGGGCAGGGAAGGGGAAGGGATAGCAGTGGACAGAGGAGTGCTGTCTGATGGAGGAACTAGGTTGCCAACAGATGCAGCATCAGGAGGTTGTGGGGCAGGGAGGTGGGTAAAACGTAGTGAAAAAGGAGAGGAGTGGGGAAAGATGGGAGGGTACACTGGCAGGAAGCGGCAAACAAAGAGGATGGAAGATGAGAATGGGGAGGAGGTGATAGGACAAAGAGGTAGAAACAGTTGGATGGAGGGTGGGTGGACAGTATGTTACCATAGGTTGCGGCCGGGATGATTATGGGAGTGGAGAATGTGTTGTAGGGATAACTCCCACCTGCACAGTTCAGAAAAGTTGGTGGTGGATTGGAAGATCCAGATGGCTCAGGTAGTGAAGCAGCCATTGAAATCAAGCACATTATGTTCAGCTGTATGTTGTGCCTCGGGGTGGTCTATTTTGCTCTTGGCCACAGTTTGGTGGTAGCCATTCATCTGAGCGCATGGCTGGTTGGTATTCATACCAATTATATAAAAAGCTGTGCAGTGATTGCAGCAGAGCTGGTATTTGACATGGCTGCTTTCACCAGTTGCCCAGCCCCTGATGAAGTAGGATAAACCTGTGACGTGGGTGGAATAGGATGTGCTGGGTGGGTGGATTGAGCAGGTCTGGCGCCAGGATCTTTCACATGCAGGGGGTATACGACCATGGAAATCTGGGAAAAAACCCGGGAATTTTTTCATGTAGGAGAAAACCGGGAAAAACCCGGGAATTTTTAGGAATTCCAGAAATTTTTCATTGTTTTAGCTTTCAGTTAAATTTTTGTAATTTTGACTGGTAAGAATTGATTCTCTAGGGAAAAATGTTACTGTATCCTGCTACTGGAGAATGATACTGCAGCAATAAAATATAAATGTGAGGGAAAAAAATAAAACTTTAGTGGCAAAGGAAATGCGCCATTTACAACAACAAAACACCATGCACACACAAGTGTCTGTAAACAGCAAAATACTATGTAATACTTCGTAAAAATAAACTGTTTTCTATGAGCATAACGTCACAACTGTTTACATTAGGCATGTTTGACCAGTTGCCAGCAGACTCATGCGCATGCACAGTTGACTCACATATGAGCAGTATCTTCTCCCGCTTCCCGCTACTTGAAGTGTGGCTGTTAGTTGTATTGGCAGCAAGCAGCCAGATGCTAATGAGAAAAATTTTCCTCGTGTGCCCTAGCTGCCAGATTCACGCAATAGCAGAGTTCACTGAATTGCTGTGGGGAGGGGGTTAGTCTCCAGCTGACTCCTGTTTGCGTTAAGTGATTTCACTATTTACTCTTTGTTTACAGCTCCCATGTCAAATTTCAGTTTTCTGATTTTATTTTATTTCCAAATTATTAGCAGTCAAGCATTAATCGCCTTGCAGAACAATGAAGTTATTTTTGTCAGTTTGCTAAAGAAATTTGGCTTCATTAATCTTTCCGCTGATGCAATCAATTTATTTGAAACGAAGTGTTTTGTTCCACGGTATTGGCTGCTTCCAACTGTTCGCTGAATTTCAAGTGCACGTTTTCATCTTCTGCCATGCATGGCATTATGCCATAATAAAGAACCAAATATGAGATAGTACAGTACTGGTACTCCAAGAAAATTTACTTCCCAAAAACCACAGTGAAAAGCTTAATATCAGATGGGACCTACTTCATTGTGAATCGTGAAAAAACCAATGTGCACTTTAAGCCGAATTATGTATTTTAGTATGGTTTACGAAATTCCGATGCTTTTGGAATATCCTCTGATGTTCTGTTTCTTTTATGGCGTAATGCAAACTCTCTTTGTGCTTTATACATACGAACATACAGACTTCCTACACCACTGCAGCTGCGCATGTGCAATAATGCCTGTTTTCTGGCACTGTCTGGGAACTGCTAAATTGAATCTATTTCTAACAGTCTCGGGATAGCATTTTGAACGGTTGTTCGAAAAGCATTACTTTCAAAGTAAGTTTCTTTTTACACAAGATGAATTATGTTACGTGTGAGAAGGTGGGATGAATTTCTTGAATCATAGAGCATTATTAAAACTGAACACTGTGAGGACCAGCCACTTACAAGAATTTCGAGCCCAGAAGACCAGACATTTATGTCATTATTTTAAATTTACTGGCACATTCGTGTGATGTATCTTAAAGTATAACACATGCAAAATAGATCAATATTACATGAGAAAGCTTAGCTTCTCTTGTAGCTTATTAATCATCGAGACCAATATTATATGTGAAAGATTAGGTTTTCTCATAGCTATACTATGTGTATTAATGTAAACCATTAACTTTTCGCCTTTGTCTGTTCGCACTGTGTAACAGTGATCTTGCTATTGGCTGACTACATCACGTGTCCTATGCTCTGAATATCTGCTGTCATCAGCTGGTGAGATCATGTGCATGAGATATGATTGGCTTACGAAAGGACATTGCAATCTCGATTTCAAGGCCCCGGAAACTAATGTGCTGTTTTTGATGTAATTCGAATTTACACTTTCGTAATATGCAAATATGCAGTGTATATGTTGCTGCACATCAAAGGTCTTTCCAAAACTTCTCTCCTTTCTTTTTTATTATCAAAAGTCTTTCCAACACTTCCCCCCCACCCCCGACCTTTTATATGTGTATAAAACGCTAACCATTCAAATGAGTGATACGTTTTACAGTTACAAAGGAAAAATCTACAGAAAAGCTAATGTCACTTAGCACAGAAAAAGTGTTTTTTCGCCCGGGAAAAAGTATATTTTTTTAATGGGATGTCTGGGAAAAATCCTGGAATTTTTTTTCCTTGTCCACATATACACCATGACATGATTATTATCTTTGTGGAAAGGGTTTGGGATTGGGAGTGGAATGGGGATGTATTAGGACATTGTGGACAACAGAAAACCACTTTAGGAGATGTGGGAAGGATCTTGGGTAGGACATCCCTCATTTCAGGACATGATGATTGTAATCGAACACCTGGCGGAGGATGTGGTTCAGTTGTTATAGTCTGGGATGGTATTGGGTGACGAAGGGCGGGTCCTTGGGGGTGGTGGGAGGATTGAGGGTGTGGGGGGGAAATGGCATGGGAGATCTGTTTGCAGACTAGATCTGGGGGATAGTGCCTTTCTGTGAAGACCTTGGTGGGAGCCTCAGCATACTGGGCGAGGGAGTTCTTGTCACTGCAGATACGCCATACCCGGTTGGCCAGGCTGCATGCGAGGGATTTTTTGGGGTCAGTGGAATGACAGCTGTCGAAATGCAGGTACTGTTGTGGTCATTGGCAGGTTTAATTTGGAAAGTGGTGCAGACAGAGCCATCCGAGAGGAGGAGGTCAACATCTAGGAAGGTGGCATGCTGGGTTGAGGAGGACCAGGTGAAGCGAATGGGAGGGAAGGCATTGAGATTGTGAAGGAATGAAGATAGGGTGTCTTGGAACAGAGTCCAGATCATGAAGATGTCATGAGTAAACCTGAACCAAACTAGGGGTTTGGCATTTTGGGAGACTTCAGTGTCTCCTCTAGATTTTCCATAAATAGGTTGGCATAGAAAGTTGCCATGTGGGTGCCCATGCCTCTGCTGGAGACTTGTTTGTGTATCTTCCTTTCAAAGGAGAAGTAGTTGCTGGTTAGGATAAAGTTAGTAAGGTGTATGAGGAATGAGGAAGTCGGTCTGGAATCTGAAGGATAATGGGAAAGATAGTGTTCAATAGCGCTAAGACCAACGGTGTGAGAGGGTGCTGTGTACGAAGGTGGTATCGAGAGTGATGAGTAGAGTTCCAGAAGGTAAAAGGGTGGGGATGATGGATAGTTAGTGAAGGAAGTGTAAGGTTAGATTATGGGCAATTGGTTGGAGGTGTTGGTCAATGAGGGCCAAAATTCTTTAGTGGGGGCACAGTAACCAACCACAATGGGGCATCCAGGATTGTTGAGTTTGTGGGTTTTGGGAAGCATGTAGAATGTGGGTGTGCAGGGTGTCATTGGGGTGAGTGGGGTGAGGAGGGAAATGGATTCAGGGAAGAGTTTCTGGGAAGGGCCTATGGCTTTAAGCAGGGATTGGAGTTTTGTTGGACTACTGGGATGGGATCACTCTGGCAGAGTTTATAGGTGGAGTAGTCAGACAGCTGGCAGAGGCCTTCTACCAGTAGTCACTACGATTCATAACAAAAATGATGCAGACAGGATAATTAGGTCAGGATTTGTTTTGAGGTTGTGTATGGCTGTTATTTCTTCTGCTGAAAGATCAATCTTCTGAGGAAGGGGCATGGGGAAGGATGGTGAGACCAAGTTGAAGATAAGGAATTCCTGGAAGGTGACCAGCGAGTAGTTAGGTGGGGGGGATCATGGTTGGATGGTGGTGTGAACTGGGGGAGGGAGGGTTCAGTGTTGGAATTAGGTTGGCTTTGAAAGGAGTGATTGGCAACAAAGAAGTTTTTCCATGGCAGGGACCGTGAGAAGAAGAGTAGGTCTTTGACAAGTCCAGCATATTTAAATTTGGGTGTGGAGCCTTTGGATAGGACTGAAACTTCTATGGAGCTGAGGATTTTGACGGAAGGGTTAACAACAGTGATATGGGAGTGCATCGGCTCTGGATTTGAAGGAGTTTTGGTTGATGTGGCAAACTGAATAAGTCAGGTAGGCAGGGTATAAGTGGTATGAGGGGTGGACAAGGAGGAACACTGTGGGTAGGATACGGTTGGATAGTGGTGCCCCGAGGCTGCAGTAGGGTGTCAGCAGGGTGGATAACTTACGGAGGTGGTGTCGAGAATGCTCCTCCAGGTGTTGCAGAGAGTAAGGGATTCAATTTCAGAGATGTGATGTATGAAGCAGAGTTTTCACATAAGCAGTATCTTGTGGAGGGAGCAGAGATAGTTCTGGGATGCCTGTGCCATGATGTGCTTTTGCAGTACCAAGTTTGTGAGGGCCAGGGACTGACAGAATCTGAGAAGGTGAAGATCATTGTGAAAGGAGAGGTGGGATCCAGAGAAAGGAATTTTTATGGTTAGGCTATTGAGGGGATTTCTTGGTTTAGGCAGCATTTAAGAAATAGTATGTGGGACTGGGCTTTAGACAGGGAAAAGGACACTTTCTAAACTGGTGTAGGAAGCTGGAGCAGAGGTCCATTGTGTCAAGGATGGTATAAAGGAAATGGGAATGATGTGGAAATGGACAAAATAAGGTGTTGATGCTTGTGAGAAGAGCTGGATAAGAGAAAAGACGTACAAGCATACATAAAGACATGTAAAAACACACACAGATACATAAACATACATAAAAATGCTTGAAACTGCATGAAACTATGTAAAAATACACACAAATATGTTAAAACATATGGAAACATGGGAGGAAAGGAATAGAGGGTATGGGGGTATGTGTGTGTTGTGATAAGGGAAGAGAGAGAGATGGGGGCTGCTTTAGGTTGCGGATCACAAGTTTGTTTGGCAAGGGCAGGTGTGGAAAATAAAACACTAAAAGTATGTCAGGATGGAGAATGAAGTGGGATCAATAGGAAGAAATATGTTTGTAGTTATCGAAGGACAGAATTTGGGGCATCGGATGCTGCAAAAATAATCAGTGCGGTCATGAAGCATGCGTTGTGTGTGGACAATCGTTGATGCATTGTGGCTGAGAAGTAGATGCAGTTTGGAAGATGGTGAATAAACACAGGAAAGAAGAGAAAGGATGGACACTGAGAAGAGTAATCCTATAGAGAATAGTAACAAAGGAAAACATCAGAGGGTTGTGGGATGCAAGAAATGCAGTACAGCAAAATCAAACCAAGGAAACTCCAGGTTGGAATATCAACAATGTAGGAAAAGATAGATTGCTACTCACCATGAAGATGGCATGTTCAATTGCAGACAGGCACAATTAATAGACCATTTCTCACCTCCCATCCTCCTTGTTCGCTGTCCTCTGCCAGCACACCCATCCATCTTTTCCTATTCCTCTCCTTTTTCGCAATTTTTTCCCACCTCCCTGTCTCACAACTTCTTGACACTGCACCTGTTGGCAGTCTGCTCACACTGTCAGGCTGCAATCCTCTTTCGCCCTACCTGTACACTGCTATCCCTTCCCCAACCCACCCCCTCCAGATTGCAGAGTCCATCCACGAGAAACTTGCAGGCTGGTCCGAGCTGCTGGAGCTGGCTGTCATGTGCATGTGAGGTGTGCTTCTTCTGTGAGTGAATGGTGTGTGTTGTTTCTCTTTCTTTTTCCTTTTCTGACGTATGCTGTGGTGTAAAGTTTATGTGTAACTGTCTTTTAATTGTGCCTGTCTGCCACTTAATGTGTTACTTTTATGGTAAGTAGCACTCTTATCTTTCCCTACACTGTTGCAACACAGGTTTTATTTGTTTTAGGCTTCTCTGTACCATTCTGCAGGATTGAATATGCTGCTTCCAGCTGGAAATGGTGCAGTTCGCTCACTTCATGAATTTTCTTTAATTCTGTTTCAATTTTACTGTTAATTAACTAAAGGTGTCACAATACTCGACTGAGTCCAAATGTGGTATTCTGAAGCATAAATTATATCCTGCCTTGAAAAGATCTCTGTATGCTCTTTCACTGCATTGTATTGTAGTATTTTCTTCTTTAAAGAGGTGGTAAAGTTTATTCACATTCAAATCATAGCTCAGGCAGAGCTTTTCACTTTTATGTCCTGAGTAGTGGCTTTCTTGTTTTGTAGTTTCTTATTAAATTTTTCAGGTCATCCTGCAGTTTGTTCGGACAATTATTGTGCTTACCCTTTCTGTCTTGAAAGGGTATGCCATGGTTTATCTTCTCTTGGAGCATTTGCAAATGTCTAGCAGTGATTATGTACGAGGTGTGATAAAAAAATAACCATAATTTTTGTTTTCCTTGAGGAGTCTTTATTTTTTCATCAACATCAACTTTGTCCTCTTCAGATTACTTCCCCTTGGATATAGCACATTTGTGCCAGTGCTTTTTCGAATCTTGGAAACGCTTTTGGAACACAGTTTTCATTATGGTGTTCAACTCCTTCAGTGATTTTGTTTTTAACTCATCACAAGTGGCAAAACAAAATCCTTTCACAGTTCTCTTAAGCCTCGGGAATAGAACAAAGTCACAGGGAGTCATGCCCAGTGAATAAAATGACAGAAGAAGAAAACAGTTTTGTTCCTTACCAAAAAAACAATGAACGAGCATTGAGTGTGAATGGGAGCTTTATCGTGATGCAGTTTCCACGATTGGTTTTGACACAATTCTGGCTGTTTTCTTCAGATTTCTTCACATAAACAACATATAACTTCCGGATAGTATTCCTTATTGACCTTACGACCATATCCATGTCCCCTATCCCATTATAATCAAAGAAAACAGTGAGAAGATCCCCCACATATGATCAGACTTGAATTTTTGTCTGTCTTGGCTCTTCAGGCAGTTTCCATTAGGACAATTGGGCCTTGGTGTTGATGTCCTACCTATATATCCACATTTTATCACCTGTTATAACTTCTTTAGAAGTTCTGGATCATTATCGGCTTCATTCAGCAATTTCTGAGTGATGTCTGTGCGACATGGTTTTGGTCGAAATTTAACAATTTTGGAACAAACTTTGCTGCTACACATTTCATGTCCGAAACATCCAAAAAATTGCGTGGCTGGTGCCAAAGGACATGCTGACATCATCAGCAACCTCTCTGGTGGCAATTGGGTGATTTTCCAGAACCATTTTCTTTGCTTCTTCCACATTTTCGTCAGTACTTGATATCCCAGAGTGTCCAGGGCATTTGCTGTCATCTTCGACCCTCTTTGAAATGTTTGTCCCATTTGTAATCTCTTGTCTTATGTGTAATAGATTTGCCAAAAACTGCAGTCAACATTTCAGGTGTGGTGCTGCACTTTATTACATTTTCCATGCAGAATTTGTTGCAAATTCTTCGACTCATCTTTTTTGATAGTAAAATTTCGCCGAGCACTAAAAAACATGCATAACCTTTTCAAGTGACAACAAGAAACTAAATATCCAGAAACAGCTGAAAATGCAAACATACGTCAGTAATATGTGTGCCAACAGGGAAAAAAAATGGAAATTGGATGTAGGAAGCCTGTTAAATTAAAAAAAAAATCCTGGAACTTTTTGATTGCACCTCATATACCATGCACAAAGTTTTTTCAACATACCTGAATTTGTTCTGCATTTCTTCTCAGAATTACTAAAATGTCAGTATCTGCACAAAGTGGCCTCCTTTGTCTCCCTTACAACTTTTTGCACCCACCTGTTCAGACAAGATTTTCCCAGGCTCTGATTTTTTATTGTGAGCCAACCCGAATTCCATTTGTAATTCTTATTGTTCCTCTTCCATTTATTATGCTTAATGTTGTTCTTCTGTCTTTTATTTATATCTTTGCACATACACTGACTTAGCAACACATGACTTTCCTCTTCCATTTTTACAACGTTTGTACACCTGACTTTTGGTGAAATTACAACAAAAGGACAAAGTGCTCAACGTACATGTGTGCCAACAGTGAAAACCCAGTATTCCAGAAAAGGTAAGGTTACCATGTTCCTGGCAGTAGGTATTCAGTAAGTGACAGGTAATTTACACTGTATAATCACAACAAATAACCATAGAAACGTACACAATAATTAAATTTATGTGACAAAAAATGAGCCAAACAGTGGATAATGAGAGCTGTTAATTGGAATAAAGAGTAATACGTGTTTATTGTTGTAATAGTTTATCCACATTTAGCTTGAGACTGAAGTCTTGAGTCTTTAGAACCATTGAGTAAGGTAAATACTGGGAGTAATTTATGAAAAGTAGTAAATCCTTAAAATTGTTTGGTCCATAGATACATTTTATGACATGTAAAATAAAATGCCAGAAAGCAAAACTTTAGTTGTAGCAAACATGAATACTTTTTTGTCCCATTAATATCTATCTTCATCTTTTGCTTCTACACTTTTCTGTCATCTCTTCCTGCTGTGGCAGTCTTTTCATTTTTGCACACCTACTGCAGACAATGTCTTTAATACTTGTCTCTGTCTGCCTGTACAGTTCTTCTTCTCGAGTGCTCCTTATGGTCTCTAGCACTTAGTTAGCTATTACTGGGTGTCTTGGCACATATCCTATTACATGTTGTAGGACATACTCAAATCTGGAACATTACAAAGGTGGGGGGGATAACATTGCCATGGGCAGAGCTTGTGTAGCACAAGTTTCTGCCACTAGGCGTATATAGCGCAACTCATTATCAGTTCGGTGCCACCTGTGTTGTTGACCTGGCTTGTTCTGTTCATCTGCAATGCTGTTTTGTTCTTGTTTCGTTTTTTTTATGATGACAAGTTTAAGTGAACAACGTACAGCTGTGAAATTTTACTTTCTGCGTGGTAAAAGTGGTCTGAAACGGTTTTAATGTTGAAAACAGTATACCAAGATAACACTATGGGAAAAACTTAAGTCTACCAGTAGTGTGCTTGATTTCAAATGGTGACACATTCACTGATGACAAACCTCATTCTGGATGTCCATCAACTGCCCAAATTGACGAAAATAATGAAAAAATTCGAGAACTTGTGCTCACATACTGTCAACAGGCAATTGATCAACTGTTAGAGATTAGTGGGTTATCTTCATCAAAAAGGATGTGGTTTGTGATGCACAGGAGACTGATTCTTCCACCACTACAATGCGCCTGCACACACAGCCATCCCTGGTAGACAGTTTTTGGCTAAAAATGACATGGTTCCACTGCCCCATGCACCTTATTCGCTTGTCCTTGCTTTGTGTGACTTTTCTTATTTTGACACATGGAAAGGGGCATTAGAGGACACTGATTTGACAACATTTAAGAAGTCAATAAAAATGAGGGAGGAACTGTTAGCCATTTCTAAGGACGATTACAAAAAATGATTAGAACAGTGGAAGCATACAAAAAATGATTTGAATAGTGGAAGCACCAGTGGGACAAATGTATTAGTTGTAATGGAAAGTGCTTTCAAGGGAATAAGGTTGTTTTGAAAACAATTTGAAAATATATAGCTTTTAAAAATAATTCCAATTTTATATAACATCCATGGTGGAAAACAAGCTTTCCCATTGAATCAGGAAAATAAATTAAAGCCAGTTAGCTTTTTCACTTTTTTTTCTTCCTCAAATATTAGATGTAGGTGAACATCTGTATTTTATAATCTAAGAATACATAATATTCTTCAATTTCTTAAACATGTCTAACACTGTACCATAGTGTCAACTGATGACCAATATACTGTCATACAAAAGCAGTTCACAGTTATACAGTTGCTTCAAAGAATTTTGCATGGTAGAACAAAGTATACTATACTGCAAACCTTTGACAGAAACACAATTATTATCAGATGCACCCAAAGGAAGTGTAACAGAAAGATTGTTCAAATAAATAATTTATGTGATTGGGTCACCATTACTGACAATGCTGTTCTTTAAAGGACAGTGTTGTGCCTGTAAGTTTATGATAAAATACGGAGCTATGTACATGTTATTTCCTCTTGGTCTACTGAATAGTGGTTCTCATTAAATGTGTTTAAATGCAAGATAATTCTCATAGCAAAGAAAAGGGTAGCACATCATTATAAGAATAGTGGTAAACTTCTGAAGCTTGTCACATTGTCCAAGTAACTGAAGATGACACTAAATGGAAATGGAAAGAACACTTGAAATTGACATCAGGAAATGTGAATGGCGTACTTAAATTTATCTGGTGGATTGTAAGAAAAACATGCAAAATTGTAGTGTGACCTATTCCATAGCACCATCCAATTTTTAAAGTCCGTTTATAGTGGACATGACAACAGACATACAAGGAATTGAGATACAGCTTCTAGAGTTGTAACAAGTTGTTCTAGTCCATGATAAATTATAACAAAAATTCTCAGGGAATTTATATGGGAAACTGTGGACGAAAGGTGACATTGTTCCCTTGAAAATGTGTTTGGATTAATTTAGAAAACCTTTTCAAAGGAAGGCAGTATTAACTTCAATCATATATATCACTTAGGGATTAATTTAGAAAACCTTTATCAGAGGAAGACAGTATCACTTCAATAAAAGATACCTTGTCAGGACCATAAGAATAAGATAAGGAATAAAAGAAATAAAAGTTAAGTTTGTTAGGGCTTAACGTCTAGTAGACAATGAGATCATTAGAGACGGAGAATTATCTCAGAAAGAACAAAGATGGGGAAAGAACCATCCCCTCATTTGCTGTAATTGCTTTAGGAAAATATCTTTAAATCTAACTCTGGACACGGATTAGAACCCCACTCCTTCCTCGTGCAAATAAAGTGCCTCAGCTTCTGTACCATCTTTCTTGGTAATAAGAAGGTACATATGGAGCCACTTACACAGTAATCTTCCCCTTACTTTATGCGTCAAATGAATAGGTCAGAACGTGACAAACACTGGTATGAACCACCCAGTGCCATGCACTGTGTAGTGTTTTGTGGAGTGTATGTGTATATGGAGAAGTGTTCCTTCCTCTGGTCTTTGCACATATATTACTTTTAGCATCTCTTGTTGTTACTTTACTGGCCCTCATTGCATTTTAACATTCTTGTGTAGCATTACAGTTCAAAGATTTTCGATTTCTTATTTATTTGTTTCCCCATGCTTCATTTTTCAGTAATACTTTCCCCAGAAACACAGTTTCAGGCAATGTTGTGTGTTTTAGCATGTAGGTATCTAGGCTTAACTGCATCTCAAATGCAGAACAAATGTCGCAGTGCTATGGGCAGCCATTAGAAATTACTACTACCTATAAAACTAAGAGGGCTTTACATAACTGCCCCTCACCTCCCCAGAACTGCATTACCAAAATCAAACTTTGATAATTGGGAAAGAGCACATCAGTGTCAGAACATTTGTGTGTCAAAGAGAAAACAGGGGTCAATTGAGAAAGAACCCCCCTTTCTTCATCATTGATGGAACTGTAAAATCAGTTGAATGACTTTGCAGCAGAACACTATTGGTCTAAACTGCTGTCTTGCCAAGCGACAATTGTGCGTCAAAGAATTTTAGTTAATTTGCCATATCAAGTAGTGAAGCACCGCACTGTCAAATTCAGTAAGGGTATCATATGTTTCCAAGTCATCATTGATATGGACAGTGCTGAACTGCAAAAAGTATGGGAAATGGAAGATGAAATAGAAGTTAGAAATAAGAAGAAGAGAGTGAGTGGTTAGCTTTAGAAGTCTGCCATGTTCATCCTAACATTCAGTTTGTCTATCCTTAGAGAGCACAAAAGATCGTATGTTATAAATGCTAAAGATGTCCAAGAAGCAGGGCCATCGTGTTCAGTGAAAGACTTTTGTGAAAATTCCTTATGGAGTCACACTACTTGGAGCAGGTATTTTCCATAAGAGAGAAAATTGAAGTGACCAAGAAACTTTCATATTCCAAGAAAGTAAAGAATATAAAGAATTGCAGGCTACTGTTTTCTCAATTTCTTTTGCTACCACTTCAAGAAAAGCTGTAGTAAAGGTCATGGCTACTATACAGACAAAGGCAATAGGTATTGGCTTAGACTTGTATATGTGTAGATTTATATACAACAATGCCCTTGTTACGAAGCCTTTGGCTAGTCCTAACCCATTTCCAGCAGAGGTTGCCAAAAAATTATAGAGACAACCCTTATCACAAAGCTATATGCCCAAAGTAGTTCAATCCTTTCGAGACAGCCTACATCACTATTGCAAAAGGCAGAATCCACACCAAAGAACAAGCAAAATTCAAAGACACCTAGCTTGAGATAGCCTGAGACTCTCAGATAGGAAGACATTAGTATTAACTAACAATGATTAGTCAGAAAGGGAACTGGAAATGTGTGTTGGAGAAGTGGCAAGTCTCTTACCCCTCTACTCACTGACCAACAGGCATAACTAAAAACAAGACACATGGGAAAAGAAAATCCCTTCCATTTAGTTACTGCTGTACTGCAACAGAATGAGAAGAGTTTAAGAACACTTATGGAGTTATGGAGGAAGTCAAGTTTTCAACGCAGAATAACCCCTTATGATTAGGCATACAACAGACGTATTTCAGACCTTCTGCAACTGTATGTTTAAAGGCTATATCATCATCATCATGAACGATAATACAGATAGTGAGAATACTGAAGGTGGTGGGGCAATACTTGTCCATGATTCAGGTCATTCTGTACCTGTTACCGTTACCATTCACCTTCTAGCTGTTCGTGTTTCCACACCATAACCAATTGGTGCCTGTATCTCTCATCTGTTGAACTCATGGATGATTAAGCCCTCGTGGGCCCTGCAAAGTCCCTTAGTCCTTTCTCATTCTTAGATATTTCATATTGCTGTGAATATTTTTTATGCTCTGTGTGTGTGTGTGTGTGTGTGTGTGTGTGTGTGTGTGTGTGTGTGTGCGTGCGTGTGCGCGCGCGCATGCATGTGAGTGAGAGAGAGAGAGAGATAGAGAGAGAGAGATGATTGTAAAACATTTGTCTTTCTTCATTCATTCTAATTGTGACTTTACGCTAACTGTGTCAGTTCAGAAAAGTTGCTATGAGCAATCTCTCCCAATGCTGCCCTGTGCATTGAAACATAAAATCTATATGTGTCGCCTTTCACCCATGATACATAGTCACGTGAACTTCATTTCTCTAATGCTAATTCCAGCATTAAATAGAAGGCATGTTTGGAAATGTTTGGAAAGTAAGTACCATTTTGTTCTATCACCACCACAGCACTAGCATCGCAAAGCAGCACATTCACACATGTCTCTCTGGTCCATTGTTTTTTCACTGATGCCATTACAGCTGGATTGTGTTCACATTTGTTAGTGATTGTTCAAAATGTGTAAGACATTATCTGAACCTGTCGACTGTGAAGTGCACACTGTTTATCTGAGCCTGTCAACTGTGAAGTGCGCACTGTTATATGGTATTTAAAAGCAAAGAATGTTAAGCCAGCTGAAATTCGTTGTCAACTTGTAGGGATTTATGGTGAAAATATAATGACTGATGGAATAGTGAGAAAGTGGACGAGACAGTTTAATGATGGATGAACCAATGCTCGTGACCAAGCACACAGTGGGCAGTCTTCGGTTGTCAGTGGTGGTTTGGTTGAGTAAGTGAATGAAGAAATTCGAGAAAACAGATGGTTAACAGTAAGAATGCTTTGTGATGAGTTTTCACAAATTTCAAAAATTATTTTGCTTGAGACCATAACAAATCACTTAAATTTTTCCAAATACTATGCCTGGTGGGTTCCGAAAATGCTTACAGATGTCTGCAAAACGAAGCAACTTGGCAGTGCTTTGACACCTCTTACTCTATACAGTGATAAGGCAGATAAATTCTTAAATACAGTTTGAGTTTGTTACGTCACTCCAGAATCAAAACAACATCGTCATCACAAAAAAATCAGGTGTGCACTAGGTTCTGGGATAGACAGGGCATTCTGTTTGTTGAGATACTTCCCAGAGGTGAAACAGTCAGTGCAGTACAATACTATGAAATGTCGAGAAAACTTCGGCGTGCTTATTCAAAACAAAAGGCATGGAAAACTCAGTCAAGACATTGTGTTGGCTCATGACAATGTACGTTCCCATTCTGCTGTTGTCACTCGAAACCTTATTCAACAATTTGGTTGGGAGCAGTGCGATCTCTCGTTGTACAGCCCCAATGTTGCACCTTCTGACTACCAATTGTTTCTGAAGTTGAAGCATGATTTTGGAGGAAGGTACTCTGGCATCCGGGCGACGCAAAAAATGCAGTTCATTACTGGCTTTATCCACGTGTGGCATCTTTTTATAAAGAAGGCATAGAAAAGTTGGTTTCCCACTGTGACAGATGTCTGAACACTGTAGGCATCTTTGTAGAAACATGGTTTAAGAAATGCTCTTTCTTATAAAAATAAATTTTGGTTTAAAAATATGTTTTTATAAGTTTCTTCTAAAATGATACTCCCTTTCCAGACATGCCTTGTAGTAAGTGGAACATTGGAACACCTGAATTGTTGCTGAGGGCAGCATTATATATGTTCATTGTAATTACAACCTTTTTTTTGCTTTCTTCCATATAACTTTGAATTTTATTTATTGCAGGTGATGACAGTCGTAGGCGTCTTTGATTTGTATGAAATGAAGTACAATAATGCTGCAGCATATGGGCTGAAGAATTCACTTCTGCACAAACTGAAAGAGAAGCTTCGTCGGCGAGATGTTATGGAAGGTTTCAATGTTATTGGCCGTGTGCTTCTTGATCAAAGTGATTCTGGGCATATGTCAAAGTTGCAGCTTCTCAGGAAAGTAAGTCCTTCTATTTATTTATTTTTCTCTTAAAAAAAAGAGAGAGAAAAAAAAGAATGCTGTCTGAGCATTGTTGCATTGTCGTTCATGGTAATAATAATACAGAATGAATTTTTCACTTTTGTGTAACTTCATTTTTCATGATGTGGCATGTATCCTGAAGGCTTAAAGAATTCCATTTATCTTTTGTTAACATGTTGTCGTAAATAAAGTTACCTTCTTCATGTTAGTAGTTAGATTACATTTTGTCTTGTCTTCATCCATAATGTGGCTTTAAGTGATATCTTCAAAAGTAGTTCACTTAGAGCTATGAAGCTGCATCATATTTGTACATCAATAAATTATTGTGGCAGTTTACAGTTATTCCTGAGACTGAATTTACATGCTGCACAGAAATAAAAGCTGAAAAACTTTTGTCAAAGTAACAAGAATTGTGAAAAGAAAATATGTAACTTTGTTATATCTAATTTTGTACTTAATTGTTGATAATAACTTTTTGTGACACAGAGTAGTAGTTTAATGAAGTGTTGTCACTTTTGTTGCATGTTAGAGCAAGTTCTACATATCTACAAAGAAGAAAGTTCAAAACTTATTTCAGTCATGAAATTGTTTTAGGCCTGCACTATATAAATATATATAACTTTAATAATAGATATGACAGAAGTATACCAGTAATTTAAAGGAAGGAAAAATATACAAGTAGTGACTTTACATTAATTTTACTATTTCTGTTTTACTAGGCCAGAGAAGAAATTAGACAACTTGAGGCA
Source organism: Schistocerca serialis cubense (assembly GCF_023864345.2). Classification (NCBI taxonomy): domain Eukaryota; kingdom Metazoa; phylum Arthropoda; class Insecta; order Orthoptera; family Acrididae; genus Schistocerca; species Schistocerca serialis. The sequence goes on from NC_064644.1 coordinate 417,164,740, forward strand.
GATTTTGTGAAACTTTCATTTGAAAAGAATCAATTGAAGAACAAGAAACAGTCTTTATTGAAACGTATGTACAAGGATGTGATGCGTAAGTAATCGTTCATGTAGCTTAGGTGATCTGACATAAATGAACTTATATTTTTAGTTTTGAGATCTGACATGTGAATCATGATTGTTTAATTGGAAAAGTAATTGTAAATTCAATTAGAACTGATTATAGATAGCAGCTGCCTGGACAGATGGAGGTTGGGAGGGGGTAGAGAAGCATACACAAGGCGAGGAGAGGGTAGTGGGATAGTGTCTATCCACAGATGACTCAGTGGCTGCACAACAAGATCAAAGGAGTTAGAAGGTGGAACATATAAGAAGTAGGGACAGGGAAGAGACAAAAAAGGGATGGGAGGAAAGGAGAGGAAGATAGAGATGAGGAAAGAGGCAGGGAGGGAAGAGAGAAAGGGAGAGATATGGAAAAGGGGGGAGTGAGGGAGAGAGAATGCCCACCTGTGGAGAGAATGGGAAGTGAGTCGGGAGGAGGCAGTACATGATCTGGAGGGGGAAGGAATGGTATTGAGGGAAGACAGAAGGGAAAATGCAAACCTAAAACTCCACCATCCAGTTGCCAAAAATGCAGCACATCATAACACAAATCGCTTAAACAGTGACTTCACCATCTCTCTTTTTATCCTCTTCCCATGTGGGCATTCTCTCTCTCTCTCTCTCTCTCTCTCTCTCTCTCTCTCTCTCTCTCTGTTTCCCTCTCTCTCTCTCTCTCTCCCCCCCCCCCCTCTACCCCTCCCTCCCTCCCTTAAACCCCCTCCCTCCCCCTCTCCCTCTACCTCCCTACCTCCTTCCCTCCCCCCATCTCGACCCTCTGTCTCCTTCCCTCTCTCCTTCCCCACTCTGTCCCCTTTTCTGTCCCTCTATCTCTCTCTCTTCCCTCCCTCCTCATATCTACCTTCCTTTTCTTGCCTTCCCTCTCTTTTACCTCTCTCCTTCTCTTATATGCCCTACCTTCTGATCTTTTGCCTTTTCATGCAGGTGTTGAGTCATCTGTGGAAAGATCTGCCTTACACTATCCCATTACCCCTCTTTGCATCACATGACTTTCCCTACCAACTTCCCACCTCGATCTGCCCCTAGCAGATAATCAACACTCTCACTGTGGCCACAGGTGTGTACATTTGGGTGTTTGTGTCATTGTGCATGTAAATGTGTGTACTTCTACTACTATAGAAAGAGAAAAAGTTTAAAAGCTAGTATAAATAATAATTTTCTGTTGCGTGTTTATATGTGTCACATGTCAGTCAGCTATAGGCGAGTGCTTGCCTTTCATTTATCTTGCACATAGAAGTAGTAGGTAAAGTTGCAAAAAATTTATTCATGTTTATCTACATCTACATATGAGGGAAAAGGAGAGTGTTCAGGAAAAAATAACCAAAACATTTTGTGGCCTTAAATTAATGCGACTCTCGTGCTGGTACATTTTTGGCAATGTTGTAGATTCTGTTTTCTTCAAGCTTTGATTCTTATTGCAAACATTTCTTTTCTTTGCCCCAGTTCGGAAATGTTGTCAATCCAGGGTTGATGTGCAGAGCAATCTGAATTGTAGTGGGGAGGTGGGTAGTCTCCATGTGACCCATGTTTAGTGATTTTGCTGTTTCCTCTTTGTTTACTGCTCTCACATCAAATAAAAGCAGAATGGTTTTCTGTGGCTGGGCGCTAACAGATGAATTAAAATATATTCACATAATTATGGAAGGCTAAAATGTGTTATTTGCACTAATCACCTTGCAGAATACTGAAGTTCTTTTGGTGAGTTTGCTACAGAAATTTAGCCTTTATTAATCTTTTCCACTGAGGTTGCCAATTTATTTGAAACAAAGTGATTCCATACTATTAGCTAGTTTCAACTGATTGTTGTTTCAAGTGCATGTTTTCATCCTGTAGCACGTATGGCATTATGCCACAATCAAGAACCAAACATGAGATAAACAGTACTGGTACTCCAAGAAAATTTACATCCAGTAAACCTCACTGAAAAGCTTAATATCAGGTCAAGGTCTACTTCATTGGGAATCTGGACATGCAGATGTGCACTTTAAACTGAATTATGCATTTTAGCATTGTTCACGAAATTCCAATGCTCTTGGATTATCCTCTGTCTTGTTTCGTTTATGACATAATGTAAGATCTTTCAATGTTTTACACGTACAAACATACAGGCTTCCTATATCATCGTAGATGTGCAAGCGCAGTGACGCCTGATATCTGGCGCTCTCTAGCAACTGCTGGAACAAACCTGTTTCTAACAGATCACGGGAAAATATTGTGAATGGTGGTTTGAAAGTGTTACTTTCGAAGTAAATTTCCTTTTACGCAAGATGAACTATGTGTGAGAATGTACAATGAATTTCTTAAACCACAGAGCGTTTTACGCTCATTTAAAAATCAACTCTTTGATGATGAGCCATTTAGAAGAATTCCAAACCCAAAAGATCAGACATTTATGTTGTTATTAAAAATTTTACTGGCACATTTGTGTGATGTATCATAAAGAGTAACACAAGCAATTCACATTATATGTGAAAGCTTAGCTTCTCTTGCAGCTTTGCTTTTCTTGTAGCAACACTATGTATGTTAATTTAAACCATTAACTTTTCCTGTTTGTGTGTTCATGCTACTTAACAGTGATGTTGCTATTGGCTGACTACATCACATGTCCTGTCCTCTGAATATCTGCTGTCATCGGCTGGCGAGACCGCGTGACATGAGCTATGACTGGCTTACAAAAGCACATCGCAATCTCGTTTTCGATGCTGGGGAAAATAACATGCAGTGTTTAGTGGGTCTGGGGAAAACAACATGCGGTGTTTTGAGTAATTTGAATTTAAACTATCATAATATGAAAATATGCAGTGTACTGTTACTGCACATCAAAGATCTTTCCAAAACATGTTTTTTCCCCAGAGTTTTGTTTTCTAAAGTGACGGGAAATTCTACACCGGTGTATAAAACCATAACCATTCAAAGGATTGCTAAGTTTTACAGTTCCGATGGAAAGTATATGTCACTTAACACGGAAAAAGTGTATTTTCACCTGGGAGAAAGTGTATTTTTACCTGGGAAAAATCCAGGAATTATTTTTCCTTGTCGACGTATACACCCTGAATTAGCTAAAACTATAGCATTCAGAATGTTTGTCAGTGTACATTCTATGTGTTCTGTGTGGTTATGTACTGATACACAAATTCCTTTCTGGTTCTTAAAGAGTCTAGTTTAGTGGAAGTCTTATGCTGTGTTGGGAAAATGGAATCCTGGTGTTTCTCAATGAATTTTTTTGTGTCGCATAATTGGCAGATTTTATCTATTTTTCTGATTATGATGTGTTTGTGTTTGTTATATTTTTTCATCAAGTCATGGTGGAATGGTTCAATTATTAGGTTGCACTGTTTAATTGTCCTTGTCCGCACTTCACATAGGGTGATATTTTCTTGGCTGGCTTGAGTTAGCTATCTTATAAGATTGTGTTGCAATTCTTGATTCTTCAATCTGTTTATTCCGTTGTTCTACGGTTCCTCCGCTTCTCAAGGTGTTCATTGTTGTTTGTTAGGAACTTAAATGTGCTTCATGCTCTCTGTCTGTTTTTCGCTGTTCTTTTTGGTTTTGACGTTCTGCATCAGAATTGGCAAGACCTGCTATTTTGCTTATAGGCATTATCTGGAGATAAATCAAATCAAGTTTTTATTAACACATACATTAAGTACACTTTACTTTCGGTTTATTTCCAGTCACTATGTTACTTTGGCTGCTGACACGTTTTCACTCACTCACTGCCCTACTTTTTTGGTTTCTCCCTTTTTCACTTATAAGGAACTGATATTCGAATCCACGACTGGTCCTTTACCAATGGTCAAGTCCTTAACATACCAAAAAAGCTTTGAATGGTCCATGATGTTCCAGAACATTCCACGACATTCGAGAGTATTCGGGAATGCTCCACAATGATACGGAATGTTCCGGGTTTTCCCAAACATTCTGGAATCTTCCCAAATATTCCAGACTATTCCCAAACATTCCAGAACACCCTGGATCATTATGGAACAGTCTGGAATGTTGTGGAATGCTCTTGAGTACTCTCGAATGTTCGAGAATTTTCTCGTGTGCGAAACTTCCCAGCTCTTATATTTTCAAAAGCACATCCTTCAGGTAAAAAAGGGAACCTTTTTCATGGATGGGGGATAGAGGGCTATCACATTATAATAACTCCCTTAATTGTACGGGACTCGCTTTTGAGTTTTAGCAGCATGCACAGTGTACACTTACTTTTATAATGTGCATTGATCACTGCTACATACATGATGTAGCCTCCCATGAACTATGGACCTTGCCATTGGTGGCGAGGCTTGCGTGCCTCAGCGATACATATAGCCGTACACCGTAGGTGCAACCACAATGGAGGGGTATCTGTTGAGAGGCCAGACAAATGTGTGGGTCCTGAAGAGGGGCAGCAGTCTCTTCAGTAGTTGCAGGGACAAAAGTCTGAATGATTGACTGATGTGGCCTTGTAACATCAACCAATACAGTTTTGCTGTGCTGGTATTGCGAACGGCTGAAAACAAGGGGAAACAACAGCCATAATTTTTCCTGAGGACATGCACCTTTACTGTATGGTTAAATGGTGATGGTGTCCTCATGGGTAAAATATTCCAGAGGTAAAATAGTCCCCCATTCAGATCTCTGGGCGGAGACTACTCAGGAGGACATCGTTATCAGGAGAAACAAAACTGGCATTCTACAGATCGGAACTAGGAATGTCAGATCCCTTAATCAGGCAGGTAGGTTAGCAAAATTTAAAAAATGAAATGGATAGGTCAAAGGTAGATATAATTGAAATTAGTGACATTCGGTGGCAGGAGGAACAAGACTTTTGGTCAGGTGAATACAGAGCTATAAATACAAACTGAAGTAACAATAATGCAGGAATAAGTTTAATAATGAATTTAAGAAATTGAAACACTGATAAGCTGCTACGAGCAGCATAGTGAACTCATTATTGCAGCCAAAATAGACACGAAGCCCACGCCTACAACTGTAGTAGAAGTTTATATGCTGACTTGCTCTGCATATGATGAAGAGATTAAAGAAATGTATGACGCGATAAAAGAAATTATTCAGATAGTTCAGGGAGACAAAAATTTAATAGTCAATGGGGACTGGAATTCAATAGTAGGAATTGGACGAGATGGAAAAGTAGTAGGTGAATATGGACTGGGGGTATGGAAAGAAAGAGGAAGTTGCCTGGTAGAATTTTGCACAGAGCATAACTTAATCGTAGCTAACACTTGGTTTAAGATTCATGAAAGAAGGTTTTGTATGTGGAAGAGGCCTGGAGACACTGGAAGCTTTCAGATAGATTATATAATGGTAAGACAGAGATTTAGGAGCCAGGTTTTAAATTATAAGATGTTTCCAGCAGCAGATCTGGACTCTGACCACAATTTATTGGTTATGAGCTGTAGATTAAAACTGAAAAAACTGCAAAGGTAGAAATTTAGAGAGATGGGACCTGGATAAACTGAAAGGGCCATAGGTTGTAGAGAGTTTCAGAGAGAGCATTAGGGAATGATTGACAAGAACAAGGCAACAGTAGAAGAAAAACGGGGAGCTTCGAGAGATGAATTAGTAAAGGCAGCAGAGGATCAAGTAGGTAAAAAGAAGAGGGCTTGTAGAAATCCTTGGCTAACAGAAGAGATATTGAATTTAATTTATGAAAGGAGAAAATATAAAATAGCAGTAAATGAAGCAGGTGAAAAGGAATACAAACAACTCAAAAATGTGATTGACAGGAAGAGCAAAATGGCTAAGCAGGGATGGTTAGAGCACAGATGTAAGGATGTGGAAGCTTATATCACCAGGGGTAAGATAGATACTGCCTACAGGAAAATTAAAGAGACCTTCAGAAAAAAGAGAATGACCTGTATGAATACAAAGAGCTCAGATGGAAAACCAGTCCTAAGCAAAGAAGGGAAAGCATAAGGGTGGAGGGAGTATATAGAGTGTCTTTACAAGGGTGATATACTTGAGGGAATGGAAATGGAAGAGGATGCAAATGAAGATGAAATGAAAGATATGCTGCTGCTTGACCCTCAAACTTGAAGAGGAATACAATAATTCCAATCCCAAAGACAGCAGGTCTTGACAGCTGGGAAATTACCAAGCTATCAGTTTAATAAGTCATGGTTGCAAAATACTAACACAAATTCTTTACAAACAAATGGAGAAACTGGTAGAGGCCGATCTCGGGGGAGGTCAGTTTGGATTCCGTGGAAGTGTTGGAACACGCGAAGCAATACTGACCTTACAACTTATTTTAGAACATACATTAAGGAAAGGCAAAACTACTTTTCTAGCATTTGTAGACTTAGAGAAAGCTTTTGACGATGTTGACTGGAAATTCTGAAGGTGACAGGTGTAAAACACAGGGAGCGAAAGGCTATTTACAATTTGTACAGAAACCGTTATGAGTCGAGAGGCATGAAAGGGAAGCAGTGGTTGGGAGGGGAGTGAGACAGGGTTTTAGCCTCTCCCTGATGTTATTCAATCTGTATACTGAGCAAGCAGTAAAGGAAACAAAAGAAAAATTTGGAGTAGTAATTAAAATCCATGGAGAAAAAATAAAGACATTGAGGTTTGCCGACAACATTGTAATTCTGTGAGAGACAGCAAAGGACCTGGAAGAGCAGATGAACTGAATGGACAGTGTCTAGAAAGGAGGCTATAAGATGAACTTCAACAAAAGCAAAACGAAGATAATGGAAGGTAGTTGAATTAAATCGGGTGATGCTGAGGGAATTAGATTAGAAAATGAGACACTTAAAGTAGTAAATGAGTTTTGCTACTTGGGGAGCAAAATATCTGATAATGGTCGAAGTAGAGAGGATATAAAATAGAGACTGGCAATGGCAAGGAAAGCGTTTCTGAAGAAGAGACATTTGTTAACATCAAGTATAGATTTAAGTGTCAGAAAGTCGTTTCTGAAAGTATTTGTATGGGGTGTAGCCATGTATGGAAGTGAAACATAGACGATAAATAGTTTAGACAAGAAGAGAGTAGAAGCTTTCGAAATGTGGTGCTACAGAAGAATGTTGAAGATTAGATGGGTTGATCACATAACTAATGAGGAGGTATTGAATAGAATTGAGGAGAAGAGGAATTTGTGTCACAAATTGACTAGAAGAAGGGATTGGTTGGTAGGACACCAATTTAGTATTGGAGGGAAGGGTGGAGGGTAAAAAATCATAGAGGGAGACCAAGAGATGAATACTCTAAGCAGATTCAGAAGGATGTAGGCTGCAGTAGTTATTTGGAGATGAAGAGGCTTGCACAGGACAGAGTAGCATGGAGAGCTGCATCAAACCAGTCACTGGACTGAAGACCACAATAACACGTGATGTAGATACCACTTTATTTTCCCAACCCTAAATGACAGATGAGCAATGCAGAACAACAAAATCATGCTTTGCATTTTGGGCCCATATGGCAGTGAATACCTGAGAAATTGGCGAGACAGCTTTTTGTAATGTTCATATATATTCAGTGTAGGTCTACAGATGTAGATAAAGCAGGCTCACCATAAGACTGACAGATCACAGTAACACACATAAATGTTATAATCTCAAAATTTATGATTGTGTGCTTTAGGCCCTTACGGTTCTCAGCTACACAACTGTTTTGTGATCAACTGGGGAAACTATGCACACACTGCTTTCACTCTAAGAGTACCATCTTAGCGGTGTTAAATTAAAAATTCACCCAATTTCACATTGCATTGTTGCTCTTGTAAATCAGATGTTGCAAAAACATCACAAAGACTTCCTGGCTGCATCTCTGAATAGCTACTGCACTCCACATTTATTTAAACCATCTGATTGTAGTCATTCCTTGGTCTCCCTCAATAGTTTTGACCCCATACTTTCTTCCATTACCCAGTTAACTATTCCTTCATGCCTCATAATGTGTCCTATCAAGTGATCCCTTCTTTTGGTCGGATGTGCCACAAATTTCTTTTTCCCCAATTTTATTCAGTACCTCCTCATTACTTACATGATCTGCCCATCCAACCTTCAGCATTCTTGTGTAGTGCCACATTTCCAAACTTTCTATTCTCTTGTGGTTTGTGCTGTTTATTACCCACATTTCATGTTTAATGCTACATTCCAGACAAATGCTTTCAGAAAAGACTTACTAACACTTAAATCTATGTTAAGTGTTAACATACTTCTGTTTTTCATAAAAGCTTTTCTTGTTGCTGGAAGTCTGCATTTTATATTCTTTCTATTTATGCCATTGTCAGTTATTTTGTTCCCAAAATAATAAAATTCATCTACTACTTTCAGTGTCTCATTTCCTAATCTAATTCCCTCAGCACCATCTGGTTTAATTTGATTCTGTTCCAGTACACTTGTTTTTGTTTTTGATGATATTCATCTTATAATCTCTTAGAGCACATTATCCCTTCTAACCAACTGATCTTCCAAGCCTTGTGCCATCTCTGATGAAATCACACTCTCGCTGATAAAGCTTTTCCAGTATTTTATTCTGGAAACAATCCCTCAGGCTGTGACCAAGCCAGTTGTCTGGAATAACTTTTCTTCGAGGATTGCCAGTTCCATAAGGCTTGCAGGAGAATTTCTGTGACGTTTGGAAAGTAGGAGGTACTAATGAATATGTGAGGGTGGATCATGAGTCATGCCTGAATTGTAGAGCATTTAACTGTGACAAGCAGACATTCAAAGTTCCAGTCCCAATCAGACACACAGTTTTAATTTGGCAGGAAGTCTTAACATATTTGTTTCTTCTCCTTGAACTTTAATTTCTTTTTCAAATTCTCCCTCCATTTCTGTTACAGCTTGCTGTATGCACTAATGGGGGCTAGGTTACAATCCTATCTTACTTTGTTCTCAGTTACTGCTTCCCTTTCATGTCTTTTGACTGTTATAACTTAAATCTGGTTTTTGTACAAGTTGTTGACGACTTTCCCAGTACATTATCCTTGCTACTGTCATAGTTTCAAAGAGAGTATTCAAGTCAACATTGTCAAATGCTTTCTCTAAATCTACGGTTCCCATAAATGTGGCTTTGCCTTTCTTCAGTCTGTCATCTAAGATAAATCATCATGTCGCTAATGCTCATGTGTTCTTACATTTCTCTGGGATCAAAACTTTTCAATATGTCAGCTTCTTACAGTCTTTCCAGTCTTTTGTAAGTAATTCTTTGGGTGTTTTAACAATGACATATTCAAATGATGGTTGAGCAAATTCACTGCCTTCATTGGAAGTATGTTTATTACATTCTTCCAGAAGCTGGAGAATATTTTAAATGTCACATGTATCGTGCATACCAGATTGAATAGTTTTATCATGGGTGATTGTCCCAAAGATCTCAATAATTCTGAGAAAATGCTGTCTACTTCAACTGCTTCCTTCCTCTCCCTCCATGACTTAAGTCTTTTAGTTATCTGTCAGATGCTTCTTGCAGTATCGTACATTTCACCTCATTTTCTTCTACTTTGTATTCTCCCCCTGTAATACTGTCTTCAAGTTTATTTCCCCTGTATAGGCCTATATATTCCTTCCACCTGTCAGTCTTTCCTCTTTACTTACTACTAGCTTCTTCCATTAGGGCTTCTTAATATTCATACAGCTGCTTCTCTTTTCTCCAGAAGTTTCTTTGATTCTGTGGATCACATTTTTGGATGCTGTCAAACAGTGGATTATCCAGGATGTAGCAACAACAAAATAAAATATGATACATTGCTACTCACCACACAGGGAAGGCACTGAGTGGCAGACAGGTACATTTAAGTAATGCGATAGATAAAAAAAAATCTATTCATCTAGTGATGGTAGGAGAACACGCATATAAAGTTTGCTAGCTTTCGGAGACAGTGGCTCCTTCTTCTGGCAGAAGGGGTGAAGGGGAAGAAAGAGGAGTGAAGAAAAAGGACAGGTGAGGTTTAGGAAAAGGGGTAGAGTTTGGAGAAGTCACCCTGCACCCTGGTTCAAGGGAGACTTACCAGATAGAGTGAAAAGGAAAGATTCCTCTTGGCATCTTTTCTGAACTTTGTCCCTTTTCCTAACCCCCACTACTCCTTTTCCTTCACCCTTCTTCCTTCCCCTTCTGCCAGAAGACAGAGCCAATAGCTCTGAAAGCTAGCAAACTCTAGTACCCTTTATACTTGTAAGCTCCTGTCGCTGCTTGTTGAATAGATTCTTTTATCTATCCAACTGCGCTAAGTACTTTTAAAAATAGACTAAGCTGTCGAACAAAATCATTCTTCAGAAACAGGAGGTGGGAGGGGGGGGGGGGGGGGGGGGAGAGGAGGAGAAGGAAAAACACACACACACACACACACACACACACACACACAATAAGCACGCATGCCCCCGTGGCCAGTGTGTCACCCTGGGTGCTAATACAGTTGGATCTCAGTGCCCGGAGATGACAGTAACTGTGTGTCCGTGAGTTGCACGTCTATGAGTAAGTGTGTTTTTCTGATACTGAAGTAGGACTTTGTCAGAAAGCTTAGTCTACTTTTAAATATACTTAAACATGCCTGTCTGATGTTTATCACCTTGCCTGTGTGGCAAGCAGCTGTGTGTTCTGCTATAATTTCATTATTGTGTGTATTACCCAATAACTTCTTGTCTTTTTGCCACTGCTGTCTTCACTACTGTCAGGGACAAAGGGGACAAAGAAAAAAACCTGTAGTAAATGTGAATATATTTGTGATTCTGCCTCAAAATGTGGAAACTTGAAACTGCATAATAAATGCCATTTCGTTGAGAATTGTATACAGATGAACTATTTTATCAGAGATAGTTTGAAATAGATTTATTTTCAACATATAAGTATAGAAAATTTAATCGATTTTCCTGTGAAAATGTGTCAGTTCTGCTATAGGCTGCTGCCCTGCAAAAGGGAGGCAGGACTCATTTCCCCGGTCCACTCCTCTCCCCCCTGTTGGTTAAAATTCTAGTTTGTTTACACTCACGGCCATCTGCCACAATACCTATAGTGTCTGCATTCTGCTACAGTGATAGAAAAACAAAATCTGTAACATTTTTCAACTGTGCCAAAATTCTTCCCCTAATGTTAAAATAATGTTACCATAGGTTTGGTTCTACTTTTATGCTAACTGCCTTGTCAGTCCTGTCTGTAGTGTTGTCAAATGCAAGTCATATGCTATGAATGCCTATGAAATGTTGAAATTAATAGTCTACAGATTTTGTAATCATCAAATTTGTGCAGGCAAAGACAAATAATGCCCAGAAACATCTTAAGTCAGAGACGTATTCAGTTCACCGGCAGCAAAATGCTGCTACTTTTCAACAAAACAATAATTTTTGAAAGCTCAAATACAGCCACATGCAGAAAACATGAGCCATTTCAGAAGAAAAACGAAGAACCAATGCTTTGTTTGTCTTCGCTTTTAAATTTGTGTGACTAATCATTTACAAACAAAAAATAAATAAATATGCCACTTTCAACAGAAAAAGATGCAAATTTCACAAAAAGTAGAAGTGAATGTTGCCCAAAATAGATTATACATTTTACGGTCCCTACCCACCACAATAAAATTTTTGTTTCCCTCAACATACTGAATAATTCCTTTTACTTTTCTGTCTCTTCATCTGCATGACTGTAGCAGAACATATATTTTGTGTCGAACAATGCTGTTAGCAGGATGTTATTAGAATGCTAAAAATGTCCATGAAAAAAACATTTGTTAGTTTTTTGAACAGATCTTGTGCAAGTCCACAAGGAAACCAGATGTCCACTGTCATAAATAACTACTTCCACTCAGTACTCAGTGACTAATTGTGTTCCTTCATATCATTAACTATGTAGCTTATAAAATGTGGAACAAAGAATAATTCAGCTGGTCTGTCATCACTTTCTTGTAAAAATGTCTGTTATCTTGTTTTGTGACTGCAGATTTTTAGGTGTATTATTTTATTTCTAGGCATGTCATACAAAGAAGATGTAGAAAATATAGTCAGTGAATTGAAAAAAGTGTGGGAGGTGAATGACACTCCACCTGTTGTGGAGTTAACTGAAAGTGAAGATGCTGATAATAAAGAAAATATTTGCAAAGTCCCATTGTTTTTATCACGGTAAGTAACCGGCAAGGCACTGACAGAATCATTTAATGAAAGGTCGCCTTCTCATAAGTGACTCATCAAAGAACGTTGTTTAATACTTTAGTACCCATTTGTTGCCAGTAAATCGTTTCTCTTCCATTTCTTTAAATATCTATTAAATTGTGTGTTTTCATATTTTGGATTCATTAATGACATTACTTCTTTGACATTGGAGCTTTTAATCTATAGAGTGATAATGCAAGGGATTATCATGTGATTTATAGTGTCATCTATTATTTTTTATGTATTACTGGAGTATTTTATTTGCACCTCAGCATTAGAATGATGGATGTTACCAGGAATCTTCTTTCAGATATGGTAAATAACAAATAAATAAAAATGTATAAATTTCTGAATATTCATAATCTTAATAGAGCATCTAACAGTTTGTGAGAAGATGGATTTGATTACTCGGAGCTAGTTAAACAAGTAGAACCAAATAAACTTAAACGTGTACACAATGTTCCATGAGCCTGTGTTCAGAAAAGATCATTTAAGGAAATATACGAGGGCCGTTCAGAAAGTAACCTCCGGTTGATTTAAAAAAATACACCAAGTTAAATAAAAATATTTTAATATATACATCTTACAACTACATCTTTGCACTATTTTTCTACGTAGTCTCCATAGCGATTAAGGCACTTATTGTATCTCTTCACAAGCTTTGAAATTCCTTCTGCATAAAAATCACCCGCTTGTGCCTGGAGCCAGCCTGTGACCGCATCTTTGAGCTCTTCGTCGTCATCAAACCGCTGTGACCCGAGCCATTTCTTCAAATGCATGAAGAGGTGATAATCACTTGGCGCCAGGTCTGGGCTGTAAGGTGGATGGTTGATAACGTCCCACTTGAAGGACTCAAGAAGGGCCGTTGTTCTGCGAGCAGAGTGAGGACGGGCGTTATCGTGCAAAAAAACGATACCGGAAGTCAGCATACCACGGCGTTTGTTCTGTATAGCCCGTCGTAACTTTTTTATTGTTTCACAGTACACGTCTTGATTAATGGTCGTACCACGTTCCATGAATTCAACCAACAACACCCCTTTGGCATCCCAAAACACCGTTGCCATCAGTTTTCTGGCAGAAAAATCTTGCGAGGCTTTTCTTGGTTTGGTAGGCGAATTTGAATGTGCCCACATCTTTGATTGTTCTTTTGTCTCAGGGTTCACGTACTTAATCCAGGTTTCGTCACCGGTCACGATTCTGTTTAACAATGGTTCTCCTTCGTCCTCATAACGTGACAGAAAGTCTAATGCAGAGGCCATTCTTTGAGTTTTGTGGTGGTCGGTAAGAATTTTGGGCACCCATCGTGCACAGAACTTACGGTAACCCAATCTTGCTGTCACTATCTCGTACAAGAGAGTCTTAGAAATCTGTGGAAAACCAGTAGACAACTCCGACATTGAGAAACGTCGATTTTCACGAACTTTTGCATCAACTGTCTGAACGAGTTCGTTAGTCACCAATGATGGTCTACCACTCCTCTCTTCATCATGAACGTTTTCTCGTCCACTTTTAAATAAACGTACCCATTCACGGACAACTCCTTCACTCATAACTCTTGGTCCGTACACGGCACAAAGCTCACGATGAATAGCTGCTGCAGAATATCCTTTGGCTGTAAAAAACCTTATGACAGCACGCACTTCACATTTGGCGGGGTTTTCTATTGCAGCACACATTTCAAACTGCCACAAAAACTAAACTAGCGCAGGTACGACGTTCACTCGACCACGGATTGATGCCGACTGACCTGTTGAGTGCGTGAACGCACAGATGGCGTCGCGACTCCCCCCACAACCCGCACTGCGACCAATCGGAGGTTACTTTCTGAACCGCCCTCGTAACAATAAGATGACCTCAAGAAACTAATATGAAATATTATTGCACCAAACAGAAACACTGATGCTGTAAACTGGTGTATACATTGGTTTCTTTGAAATATTTTGTAATGCATTCACAAATGTTTTTGAAGTCCTCAGGATAAATGCCATTCAGGCTGTTCTTTCTTCAATTTTTTACTTAGTTCAATATTAGGCTTAGAAGAAGCTCTAGGCCTGAACATCCCTCCCAAGACTCTCATTAATAGTCTCTGGTCCTGCATCACTTTTTGTTTTAATTTTTTAAGCCTGTTCACCAATACAATAGAATTAATCTAGTATGTAAGAGTGCAATCTTTAATGCAGAACTTTTTTAAACATGTTCCTACACTTCTCTGTCAGAATAATTTGGATGTCAGTTAATGATTAAAAAAAGAGTTGATTTAAACAAAGATTCATTCACATATTCCATAGAGACCATCATAAAGTGAAATATGGTTAGTGAATCAGTGTGTCCAGCAACCTTGAAATCTTGAAAACCTGAAAAAGGCCAAGAATTTTCAAAATGGAAAAAACCACAAAAAACCTGAATTTTATTTAAATACTTTGACATTTTAAAAAAATTTTGGTACGTATACATATTGATATATTATCGGTTTCAACTGTCTCTCATATTTCAAATAGCATTCAAATATTCAAAGGGGGTCTACACGTTATGCACATACTACCTGTTGGTGAGCCAATGTTTACACAGTGATTCGTAACTTTTATACTTGTTGAGCTGTCACATGAGGCGGGAATCTGAGGAACCTGATGTGTCAGAGGTGGGGAGAGACAGGAGAATTTATTGCTTTGAATTCTGGGTTAAAGTACAGATCAGCCACGGTTGTAGAAATACACAGAAGTAATTACGTTAAGCCTGTAGTAACACTTATTGTATCAACTGTTAGATCACTGTAGTTGGCAGCAGTCGAAAACAGAATATCATAGTCACAAAGAGTAATGACTTGTACTGAAAAGCATTGAACATGTCTGTGTAGCTGAACAACTGCTCAACGGTGAGAGACTGACATAAATGAAGAAGTTAAAGCTAGCCGTCGATTTTGCCGTGGGGTAATCTGCAATTTTTTGTCGATAGATCTGTAGCTTGTGAATGCTTACTTGGCCATTTTGGTGAGTGGAGTGGCAATAATAACCTTGAGTAGTAATGAAAACTTGGCCATTTTGATGAGTGGAGTGGCAGTAATAACCTTGAGTAGTAATAAAATTAAATGAAGGTGGTTGTAAAACAATTATTCAAACAGGAAGAGACTAATGAAATTTTAGACATTTATAATCATGTCTCATTTTGCAGCATTTACAAAATTATCAGTATTAAGTAATTAGTGTATTCACCTCCCCCCCCCCCCCCCCCCCCTCCACCCCTTTTTTTAATGTAGGCCTTTCATCAAACTTCAAAATTATAGTTGAAAATCAGACAGAAAAATGTCTTATTTTTCAAAGATACTTATATGACGCAGTGCAGGATGCAAATGGAGTTGACAGTTTCAAGTCTTATATACTGTTTTTGCAATGCACGTTGTTTGTACGAAGCCAGTATGAAACATTAAGATGAAGGAAAGTGAAAGAGAGGAGGAGGAATGATTATTGAACAAACGAAAGAAGATGAAATCAAAGAATTCAAAATGAGTGAAGCCTCAAAGATTTCAGCAGAGATAGAAAATTTAAAGAAATGATTTGTTCATTTTTATCGCCTTTAAATCAATATACAGCATTTAATATTTTAAAAGTATTTTAGTTTTTTATTTGTAATTTATACTACTAAAGAAATAACTTAATGTTATAATAATTATCAATATAATGTTTTGAAAAATGATGTTTTAGTCTCAGATTTAAGGAAAAGGTGACATGAAAAAAATTTGTCTTGAGAAACCTGTAAAGAACCTTTAATGTGAAAATTATCAGTCGCTGGACACCCTGTGAATGTATCACAGTATACATTAACAAAGAGAAGCAGCTGTTGAATGTTTTAACAATAAAGCAACACTGAATTGCTGACACTGTTTGTGCTTACACTTGCTAAATCAACGTAGTAAATTGGCAGGAAAACCACTGCTTTGAATAATGTTGCTTCTGCTTCAGTTACACTAAATGGCTGCTGTTTATTTTGTACCACTAGCTTAATATTTACTTAATCATATTTACATGTATCAAATAACAATAAGTGAAATATAATCTTTAAATGGATTGAATCTATATTATTTTTACTTTGTAGATATTAAGTCCCTGCTTAAGTACCCATTTTGATTCATTGTTTTCTGTTTGAGTTCTGAGGTCATTGGTGATCAGTTGTTCATCTGGTATCATACTTCATCAACTAGAATGAGGTTTTAAAATTCTTGTCATGAAACTAAGATGCTTTTACAATCTTCAGTGTCTTCATTTATGTGGAAAATGAAGGGGATCTGAAAAGTTTCTGTTCTCGATTAAGACAACAGCATTTCTTGCTGCATATTTACTCAGTGGCTTAATCTAAATTATTTTATTTTGGAAAATTTCAATGATTATTTATATGTGAAGTACAGATTTAAGAGCCATGTTAGCAAGTTTATACAAATTCTCTGTCTTCAGATTTATTAAAGTTCTCTTTTTCTTTCATATCAGCAATACTGAAGGCTCAACAGATAAAACAGATAGAAATGATGCAGTTATTGACATTGCCAGTAGTGACAGTGATCTGGATGGTTAGTACCTTGAAATTTTAAGGTACAATTTATGTTAAATATATAAAGACAATTAACAGCATTTCTATTTCTTTGCAGATTACCTGTCAGATGATCAGCTGATGCCAGAAACTGGACAAAATGATGAAAGTGTGCAGAATAAAAACTCTGATCCAAACAAAAACAAGGGAAGTGGAAAGTTCCAAACTCACTCTTTCAGTGCATGTGAAGATCAGCAGTCGTGTAGTTCAGGTTCAGAAAATATAAGTGTTAAATTAGAGAGACAGTGCAGCACTCCAGATCTTAGGACAATAGACCAAGCTTCCAGCAGTGTTGAAGAAAGAAAGCTTGGAGATTTAGAACAGACTACACTGAGTGTCAGTAATCTTAGTAGCAAGATCAAGAGCGCCTTAAATAAAACCTCACCGAGTGCATTAAATCAGGACCAAAGAAATGGTGTGGAAGTAATCAGTCTATCAGATGAGGAAAGTGGCTTTGGTGATATAAAAAATTCTTGTTCCACTAATCTCGAAGTGACTCCAGAAACGTACCAAACCTGTCACAAAGAAGTGCCAAATGTTAGTAGTGCAGAAAAGCATATCATAATTTATCCTGATGTGCAAACAAAGTCGGTAGTGAATACATTGGGACTACATAGTAATGTGGTAAACTGTGAGCCAATGCCATCTTCCTTATTAAATGGGATAGTTGCCTCCAGTAGTTCAGGTGTGAATATACAGCAAGATTTGAATCCACCGACCATTGTGCCAGTCAGTGTTTCACGGGATAGGTCCTCTGGGCAGTGTATATTTAAGATCGAAGGAGGGAAACTGTATGTGAAGGGTAAAACTGGAGAAACAATACCAATAGTTCCAGGACAGTTTGGAAGTATACCAACACCTGTTCTGAGACTTCCTGAAACTGCTACACCTGCACTAAATTATTCAGGATCACCTCCAACATACAGTGATGCACGTGGACAAATCCTTTCTGTACCTTGTGCAAGTCGTGATGATAATTATGTGCCATCTTCAACAGTGTGCCAAGCAACTTCTTCTGTGAGCAGTGTTTCAAGCTGGCATGTGCCTTGTGAATCTCCTGTGATATCTGATGTAATCCAGTCCAATGTATTACCTCAGTCCCCAGATACACAGTATTTGAGTTCACCCCCTGTCCCAGTGTATACTTCACCTCAGATATGTAAATCTACTGAGACCGGGAGTGAACCTGTGTCACCAGTGAGTTTAAAGTTGAACAGTACACTTCCACATCTCAATTTAAATAGTGTGTCAACCTTAAGTTCTGGAATAGTACAAGGTTCTATTTTTACACAAGCTGGATGGACAACAGATAGTATGTTGGCTACAACTGGTAATTCAGATGCTGTAAACCACAGTGAAAGACAATAATGCAGCTTGCATCTTTTGAAGTGTTGTGTACATTGTGTCATTCTTGTGAAGTTGAATACAATTCCCCTGTTGATGAACACTATGATAAAGAGAAGTGGTACAGTGTGATACCTGCAATGAAAATTTCTGTGATGTCTGTAATATATGGATTTTGATTGTTAATCTTTTCTTCAAGGTATCTGTTCAGACACATGTTTATGTGCTTCAGAATATTATCCTGTTATTGTGTGAATTGCCCGTTTTTATACTTTGTGCTTGTGTTTGTTTTTAATTTATTCCATCATGGTATCTTTCAAAGGAGACAAATTTACAGGCATCAACATACTGCAAGAGTATATCATAAATTTTATTTATTTTGAAGCATCATGAGCAACTAATTTAATAGTGTAATTAAACAGTCTTGCTCATTATGGCAGGGTAGTAACTGCATCTTATTTATTCCATTGAACAGATAAAATTGTTTCTAATTTTGTGATATTGTACATAAATATTTATAGAGGAAATGTGCAACAAGTTCTTGTGAATTTCTGATTTTCGCTAGTGCGGATAGATTGTTTTGAGTGAATTGTGTTTTGGGTGTACATAGACTGTAAATATCAAAGTATTTTACTTTCTCAATTTTTGTATTTAATTATTCAAAGAGACTTATAAATATTTTATGTGTATACAGTTTTGTACATAATAAACAAAAAATATGAACTTGTTAAAACATTAATGTTTATGTAACATTGCATATAGTAAATAGATGAAGCATTTTGTTGTTTTAATTATGTAGAAGTAATTCATTAAAATAAGTATGAATGTTTTGTTCAATCTTAGTCACACTTGTTTTCAGAAGTGTTGACAGAATGAGAGGACAAAATGATGTTGATTTTTGGTTTTATTAACATGCTCTTTTAAAGCAGCATAATAATTTTATATAATTTGGATCATTTGCTGGGTAATACAGCTTTTTAATGGGAATGTATAATACCAAGAAGTATTTAAATATGTTGTAAACAGGTTAAAATGAAACAGTGGAAAATCCAGGATGAATGTAACAATGGCAGTGCAGTTTCAGCTCTTTGAGGCTGCAGACGTGTGTGCTACTTGCAATTGCGTGAGTGTGTGTGTGCGTGTGTGTATGTGTGTCTACTGCTGACAAAGGCTTTAATGGCCGAAAGCTATGATTGTATGAATCTTTTTATTGTGCCTATCGCGACTCAGCATCTCCGCAATATGGCGAGTAGCAACTTTCCTTCTCAGGTATTGTAAACAGGTTATCAATGCAGGATTCCATGGATACTATTTTTTTAGGCATAGAATATGTCACATGCTTGAAACAAAGTTTTTCATACCTCCTATTGAAAAGTGTGTATATACTTGTGGGTGTAAGTATGCTACTCTTGAAGCATAACAATTCGACAACGTGATTTCATTAGTAGCAACTTGTGTAGAATAACTGAAGCATAGTGTATAGAAGGTAGAAAGTGTGACCACTTAGTCGAGTACACACTTTGCGCCGCTTGGTGGCACTAGCTCCAGTTTAGCACTACTCTCCCATGCATTTGTACCTCTGTTTTACGTGTTATAGAGTCACCATTCTCATGTGCGCTGTGGGATCATATTTATCTAGACTAAGCCCTGGCTCAATAATGATAATTGACTTTTTTAATTGTTCAGACATGGAAATATGAGAACACGGCAATGCATAAACTGCATGATTTTGCACATAATAATTAATTTTTGTGTTGTCAGTGTATTAAAGTAGCAAGGGAAAAAAAAGGAATCGCTGGATGTTATACGGCAATACTAATATTTATTCTTACAACATCAGTTTGTATTTCTAAGGCTGACCAACTAAATAATGATTGTGAAATCTACTGCTAAATATAACAATTCGCTTTTAGTAATGCTGTGAATAATCTAGAGCTATAATAATACAAGTCATTTCTTATGAAAAGTTTTCAATTCTGTAATATATATTGCAGAACATTGTCGATCTTTAATTCTCTCCCAGTGTTGTGTTTTCAACTATTACTCTCCAGCCTTTTTGTCAGGGTTTAGATTTTCTTGGCCACTAGTCAACCAAAAATGTATCAGCACCTATAGCTCACAAGGCACAACAAGAGTACTCTTAAAATAAATGCTGCTTGGCCAAAAGTGGCATAATAGAGTGTGCGTACAGTGGAAAAGATGAAAATTCTCATGGGTCTACCGGACCATAGAGCAAAACTAGGCCACGAATAAAAATTACTACACACTAAAATAAAAAATTAAAAATGTTTTCTACATATTTTCTCACCTTAAACTGCTGGACACTTTGGAAAGTTTCCTTTTTGATTTACTTTTTGTCCCTCAAGTTCCTTGCTGAGTTCTTTCATTTTGAAGCAGAACTGACATTTCATGTAGTAAGAAATTAGTTTGTGTACAGTCTCCAAGGCATGTTCTGCACTACAAGCCAAGCCGAACGTCTTCATTTGTATTTTTGCAGTGCTTTCCAAACAATCATAGAACAAGTCTTCATTTGTATTTTTGCAATGCTTTCCAAACAGTCACAGAACAAGTCACCCCAGAAAGCAGATGGGGAAGAAAGATTAGTACTTAAGGTTTATTCTGCCTGTAGGAAGACATTTAACAATGCTTCTGAAGGGTAACGTAAATAACTTTGTCCTTGATGAGTACCATAGTCCTTCGAGTTACTGAAAAGTGAAACAGGACAAATTTCTATTGAAGAATTCTTTGGCACAACATTTAGTGATTTTTGAGGCCTGAAGTACAACATAACCTGCTGTGTTGTGTACTATACATTTATTTATTTATTTTTTGCCTTATCAGTAACACTGTTTGAGGACTTATTGGCTTTCCACTTAGAATGATTTTCAATTGCATGACAATCAGTTTTTCTTCTATACTCCGTAGTACAGATTTTTTTATGTCAGTATATTCCTTTTTAGTCTTCTTTGCCAAGATTCATACCTGACTGACATAGGATGTAAGAGCGGGTTCTATCCCTCATTCACAATTCCCTCCCTACGATAAAACTTTCTTGACAGGCACATGTATTGACTGGAGCATATGTAAATGTAGAAAGTTTACTGGTGAAGGGTGGTCATGGCAGGCCACTGATCAAATAATACCAAAATGTCACTCTAGGGGATCCTGGGTGAAATTTGCAGTCAATATGTGTCTGAATCTTTTATTCCACAAATATTCAGATATTTCTAATGTGCTCTGTACTGTTACTCTGAGCGGTTCCAGTGTTCTGTTTGAAGCAAAATTACTGTCTGGATCGGCCAGAATATGAAAAATTTGCTGCAGAATTTTATGGTGATCTGAATCTTTTCTCATACCACCTTATGTTGTTTTTGAATTTGGAGCATTGGGAACATTGCTTATATACTGAGTAAATTTTTCAGTTGGATCACTATCCTCAAATCCCACAATGCCACTTTCAGTCCATAAAATAAAAATAAGAAAAGCTTTTGCCATTCTGGTATTAAATAACAGGAAAGGAAGGCAAATACCATTTGCTGAAAGGAGGTCGGGTGGATGTGTGCATATGTCAATTTACTACATGCCTTTACACCAGCAAACTGTTCTTAACTGTCAACTTTATAAACACATTCATGAAATCCATACCTCATGATGTCAGTACCAAACAGCACAGTACATTTATCATGATAGTGGTTACGTATGTATTTCAAAATATGTACTGCACCTGAAAAAGCTCAAACTTTTCTATTTCCATCGACAGGATTTTGAAGATAGCATTTAGTATTCCCCTTCTTTCCTGATATTTGCAAATGTTTCCGGGCTTGTTCGTTAGATTGACTGCCATCACATATAAATTCTGCAATCTACCTGCTCCAGTTGTATTATAATGTGAATTAAAACTTTTTCTAACAGTTCTCAGGAGTTGCATTTCTGTTGGCATAGACTACAACTGGTTGTACCCAACATTAACACAGAGTTAAAAACATGAAAACAAGGGCATGATCATCAAAGATAATTACCCATGATTTTCTGTTTTTATAAGTCTCTTCTCTAAAATTCTCCTTAGAACATCTATGGCTGTCTTGTTAACACCGTATGTGCATTTCAACCTTTTAAGAGTCTCCTCAAATGCACATCTGAAGGAAGAGGTACCCATAACCCTTAGGAGATTCAATGTATAATAAAAACTCTAAAAGAAATTCACTATTTTATCTCACTCCTTTTATATCCTTCCTCTGGCACTTCTGTAAGATAGTATCTGCAAGTATTTTTTTACTTACTAGATAAGCTTTCACTACATTTACATTTCTTTAGTCTACATACTTCTGTCTGCAGCACAATTACTCTAGCCTTGTCTGACTTGAGTTTATTGTTTCCCCTAGCCAAGTTAGTTTTTAATTTTTTGTTTGTTTGTAGTTTCAATACAGTTACTTCATCAAGCAGATCAACTGATGCAGACTTACCAAACAACTGGGTGCTGCTGAAACCAGAAGTGGTATCACTTTCACAAATTCATAAACATTTAATGGGTGCTTTATTCACTATTTTGCAATCAGCTTTCCTCTTCATGGGAGATTTTCTTAGCTTTAATGGGGTAGACAAATACTTGGGAAAATTCAGGACAATTTGAGGAACTGAAATTGGTTTCAAGTGACAGTTAATTCTGGGCAATTCTACTTCCTTTCTATCAATAATGAATTTGTCTGTTCTTAATATCAAATTTTCAGCATAGTGAGTGTCTCAAATGTATGAGTTTCTTGTTAGCTCCTTGTCTTCTCCTGGGATAACTTTCTTCCATTTGTTAAAATTTTCTATACCTTTCAGGAGCTTGAAAAAGCATCTGATTTGCAACCCAGCTCAAAATAGGAAGGTGTTGTCAGTACAGTTTAGGAGACGGCAGAGCCAACTGTTAATTTTGATCGAAATATTCGCTTGGCAACCAGGTATTTTGGTTTAATTTATAATCAAGCTCCACCAATAATCTGTACCATTGCAGAATTGCACATACATAACTCAAAATATCTGTAAATCAGCAACAAAGCACACGATATAGCATTTACAAACATAGCCAACTCAGCTCGCAAAACGATCACAGTGGTGTGCAGTGGGAGATTACTGCACTAACCCTATTCAGCCCATGTTATTGGAGACAATAGATTACACTTTCTACCTCTATATTGTATGACTGAAGCAAAATCAGAAAAGGTACTGTAACATACAGTTGGTCCACATTCATAACATAATTTGTCAGCATAATTTTTTCCATGTTCAAGAAAAAAAAATTTAACACAGGCGAGTCTGTAGATATTTTATTCTTGTTTGCAGATCACATCATAAGCTTCATGTATGATGAGCCAACTTATCTTGCTGCAGTTTTAGGGAGGCAACGTTACTTGCGTTTTGTGAGGATTTTATAGTACCAAAGACAGTCTTTTTGATTTTGTTGACATTTAAAAACGGGGGAAAGTTATTGTTCTCCATTATTTCTACTATTCTGTCATCATTTTTGTCACATGTATAGAGAATAACAGTAATTTGTTCTTATGGGCTGTGAACAATGACACTCATTTGTAGTAGTTAACCTGTCAGTATAAGTCTCCCCATGTAATGAAATAATTTTGTTTTGTTTTGTGTAGTGAATAAGTATAAACTCACATTCTCATTTGTTAATATGTGTTCTGAATGTGAAGTGAGACTTCATCTTCCAATTGGTCCAAAGACAGCCAAGCCACTAGGACAGGAAGCCGAAAGGCACGCGTTTAAGCTCACGCAGGCTGGCGTGAGGTCTGGAATAGTTAAAGGAGTTGAGTCTAGTAAAAAAAGTACGTAGCTTCTGGAATACTTAACTTTAATCCATAGTTGGTGAACATCAGTCTGACGGTACATGCATCACAAGATAAATAGCAAATGATAATGGTGCCTTGCTAGGTCGTAGCAAATGACGTAGCTGAAGGCTATGCTAACTATCGTCTCTGCAAATGAGAGCGTAATTTGTCAGTGAACCATCGCTAGCAAATTCGGCTGTACAACTGGGGCGAGTGCTAGTAAGTCTCTCTAGACCTGCCGTGTGGCGGCGCTCGGTCTGCAATCACTGGCAGTGGCGACACGCGGGTCCGACGTATACTAACGGACCGCGGCCGATTTAGAGGCTACCACCTAGCAAGTGTGGTGTCTGGTGGTGACACCACATTCCTCCCCCGCAAATCGGCGGACGATTGTGGTATAAGGCTTCCGCCCGCCGTGGAGAGGACCCCATGTTGGCGTATGCGATGAGGTGGGGAGCCTAACAACAGGCGAGGCTGTGCCACCCGCACCCTGCCATTCGGTCCGAGGGGAGCTAGGAAACGCCTGAAAACCTAGTCCAGGGTGCATGCCAACATGCGGTGTATGCGCCCGCAGAGAGACAGGAGCGGCCGAAGGGTCGACCTCCATCAGGTCGGGGCACCCGACGGGCGAAGACGACATGGTCTGGAGTGGGCAAGAGGTCCATGGCAGAGGACAACTGGTCACGGGAAGCAATTGGTGGCGCGTGACCCATGGAGGCGCCCGGCGGTTGCAGCGACGCATCCACTGCGGGCGTCGCTGGCGGGAGAACAGGCGGCGGCGGCGCGTCGCCATGGGGCAAAATGGAAGGCAGCGTCGGTAATACCTGGGGCTGAGGTGAGCCAGTAGATGGATCCCCAGGGCGCTGACCGGACGGCACCGTCGCTGAAAGCAGACGGGGAGCGGCCGATCCCGTGCGACGACAGAGGCGCAGCTGATTGAGATGCCGACGCACCTCACCAGAGGCCCCCAAAACCAGATACATCGCGCGGCCCAGGCAACGAAGAATGCGCCCTGCGAGCCAACGCCGTGAACCTCGATAGTTGCGGTAGTAGACAAAGTCGCCTGGGGCAAAAGCAGGTGTCTGCCGCTGCACAGGAACCTGATGCGGCAGATGTAGCAAACACATCAAGGTTCGATGAGGGCGACCGTGAAGCAACTCAGCCAGTGAGTGACCATCTCGAGGCTGAGAGCGATACGAGGACAAAAAGAGCAATAATGCGTCCTCCTGAGAATGCGACTCTTTCAACTTCAACATCTGTGACTTGAAAGTCCTGACCAAACGTTCAGTGGCACCGTTTGACTGTGGCGAAAACGGCGCGGACGTCAGATGTTGAATACCATTGGCCTTGCAGAATGACTGAAATTCTGCGGACATGAATTGCGGGCCATTGTCAGAAACAATAGTCAGTGGAAGACCTTCAATGCAAAAGATAGCAGATAACGCTTGGATGGTAGCAGATGATGTGGAAGACATCCGGACAACAAAAGGAAAATGACTGAAGGAATCGACAACAACCAACCATCGAGCATTCCAAAAGGGACCAGCAAAATCGATGTGTAAGCGTTGCCAAGGGGAAGTGGCTTTTGGCCATGCAAAGAATTTATGCGGCGGTGCGGATTGTTGTTCGGCACACACCATGCAAGAAGAGCACATAGCCGTAATCGCAGCATCGATTCCGAACCAAGTACAGTGCTGATGAGCAAGTTGTTTCGTTCTCACTATACCCCAATGTCCTTGGTGGAGAAGCTTTAAGACAGAGGACTGTAACGAACGTGGGACCACAACCCTGGACTGATCATTATCAGAACGCAACAGGAAAACACCACGTCGTACAAAAAGTCTCTCCTTGTGAGCAAAAGATCGGTCAAGCAACGGATCCTCGATCCATGACTTTGAGAAGGGCCATTGCGTAGCAACAAAACGCAGAACGGTAGCAAGGACAGGGTCTGCAGCTGTGGCTGTAGCTACACGACGAAAATCAATCGGAAACGATTTGACCATGTCATCGGTTTCCGAATCAATGAACATGCAAGAAAGTTTGGAGGAATCGAATGCTCTATCCTCAGCAACAGGCAAACGGGACAACGCATTGGCGTTTCCGTGCTTAACAGTGGACCGATACAAGATATCGTAGCGGTACTGCGAGAGGAAAATAGACCAGCGAATGAATTTCTGCGCTGTACGTGGAGGTACAGGCTTGGACGGATGAAAAAGCAATGTCAAAGGTTTGTGGTCTGATGATGGTAAAGTGACGACCATACAAGAAATCATGAAACTTAGTAACACCAAATACAAGAGCCAAAGCTTCTTTCTCGATCTGTGAATAATTTCTTTGTGCAGACGAGAGCAATTTGGACGCAAAGGCAATAGGGCGATCGTGCGAACCATCTTTGTGCGCAAGCACAGCACCGATCCCGAAATCGGATGCATCCACCATCAACAAAAGGGGTTTCCGGGGATCGAATGGTGTAAGGCAAGTATTGGAAAGCAACGCCGATTTCAACTGGCGAAAGGCGCGTTCGCATTCCGTCGTCCAGACGAACGGAACACCTTTACGGCGTAAGCGATGAAGCGGAGCTGAAATGGAAGAGGCATGGCGCACATAGCGATGATAATAATGTATTTTTCCCAGCACACTCTGTAGCTGCTTCAAATTCTGCGGCGAAGGCAAGTCTTGTATGGCACGGAGGTGCTCTGGACTCGGATGTATGCCTTGGGCATTGAGTACATGGCCCAGGTAGGGTAAGTCCCGAGCAAAAAACACATTTGTCCTTCCGCAAGGGAAGACCATTTTGTCGCAAGACCTGAAATAATGTTCGAGGTTGTCTAAATGTTCTTCTTCCGTCTTTCCAGAGATCACAATATCATCCAGATAGTTTGCTGCAGTAGGGACCGACGCACAAACAGTTTGTAGATATTGCTGAAACAATGCAGGGGCGGATGCACACCCGAATGGTAGTCGTTTGAATCGGTACAAACCAAGATGCGTGTTAACCACCAAAACGCGCTGGGATTCTTCATCCACCGGTATTTGCAAGTACGCATCTGCTAGGTCCAACTTCGAAAAATATTTACCCGGGCACAGTTTATCAAAAAGATCTTCCGGGCGGGGTAAAGGAAAAGTTGCAGTCACTAGTTGGGGATTCACTGTTGCCTTGAAGTCCACGCAAAGTCTCAATTTTCCGGAAGGTTTTTGCAAAATTACTAAGGGTGATGCCCAGAGAGAAGCCTGCACACGTTCAATTACACCTTGTGATTCCAAATTGTGTAACGTTCTTGCGACCTCATCACGCAATGCGTGGGGAACATTGCGCTCTCTGAAAAATTTCGGTTGCGCGTTTACTTTCAGTTCCAAATGTGCTTCATAGTTCTTAGCGCAACCAAGGCCCGGTGCAAAAATGTCTGCAAACTCTTCACATAGACGAGAAACACCGTCGGAAGGCATAGTCTGGTTCACTGATAGGACCTGATTGACTATAGACAAGTTAAACAACTGAAATAAATCTAAACCAAACAAGTTCACAGCAGAAGAAGAACGAAGGACATAAAATGACACAAGTTTCGTTTGTCCCTTGTATGTTGCAAGAAGGTTGCACTGTCCTAACACAGGGAGCCCGTGACCTGAATATGTAGTTAGCTTAACATTGGCGGCATGCAACGGAGGTGTGCCCAGCTGTTTGTACGTGTCGTGATTGATCAATGAAACTGCTGCTCCGGTATCGAGCTGGAATGGTATCACTGTGCCGTGAATGGCCAAGTCCACAAAAAGTTTATTGTCCTGCTGACGACAAGAGCGACTGTCTCATGCAATGTGAACTGACACTGGTACAGAATCACGTGCGACTTGACGGGATTTCCGTCGATGTTGATGCACACTTTTTGTGGGACGAACACAGTCACTGCGAGAGAGAGTGGCACTGGGCGGAGTGGAATGAACTACATGAATTTCCATGGGCGAAGGTTCACGAGCCCGAGTATTCTTGGTTCGATTCCGACGTGAAGCAAAGGGCCTGGAATGGTTGTGAGTGTCCGATCCGAGCTTTTTCTGGCAAACACTTTGAACATGTCCTTTTTTATTACAGAAAAAGCAAATAGCCTGGCATGACGGGCAATTCTCACGCAAATGTCTAGTAGCACACCGCGGGCATGATTTCACTGCATTTGCTTGCTGGCGCGGTACACGCAGCCGAGAGCCAGGCGGCTTTGGCGCGGCCGGGCGCGAGGACTGTTTACTGTTCCGTGCAGCTCGCCCGGCGGGCCAGTTAACCTGACACACGGGAGGTGAAGTTTCAAATGATGCCCGAGCAAAGTCAAGTGTGTCCTGCCAATCCAATATGTCCATCACTTGTTGAAGGGAGGGATTGACTAGTTTCAAAATCTGTTCCCGTATACGAACATCAGAAACGTTCTGTGCAATTGCATCATGCACCATAGTATCTGAATAAAGGAGTCCACATTCACACTCAAAAGCACAATCCCTAGTAAGGCCTTGCAAGTTTGCAACCCACTCCCGATTAGTCTGACCGGCCGTACTTTTTGTACGAAAGAACGCATACCGTTTGGCAACCACATTGACTGATTCTTTGAAATATGCATCTAATGCAGACAAAATTTCTTCATAGGACAGCGTTGCCACGTCACGTCGGGGAAATAATTTCACTATCACACGGTAGGTGGACACTCCGACACAAGAAAGCAAAAAAGGCTGCCGCTCTTTACCTTGAATTCTGTAGGCGGCGAGATGGAATCCAAATTGGCGTGACCACTCCATCCAGCTTTCCAGTGCCGCATCAAAAGGACGAAAAGGTGTTGCAATTGCATGTTGTGACTGCGGGAGCGGTGGAGCGGCGGCTGCCGCATCGTTTTGCATTCCACGTTGACCCTGGACGAGCTGTCCAAGGGCATCCAATAAGGCCTGCACCTGCTGATTCTGCAAGCGATAAAATTCGGACAGTACATCTGGAGATGGTGGCGAAGCCATTACACAAGGAAATCAGTCTATCAATACGAACGCAAAATCCTCGTCGTCAAACTGTTGTGACTTGGCAAGACAGCCAAGCCACTAGGACAGGAAGCCGAAAGGCACGCATTTAAGCTCACGCAGGCTGGCGTGAGGTTTGGAATAGTTAAAGGAGTTGAGTCTAGTAAAAAAAGTACGTAGCTTCTGGAATACTTAACTTTAATCCATAATTGATGAACATCGGTCTGACGGTACATGCATCACAAGATAAATAGCAAATGATAATGGTGCCTTGCTAGGTCGTAGCAAATGACGTAGCTGAAGGCTATGCTAACTATTGTCTCGGCAAATGAGAGTGTAATTTGTCAGTGAACCATCGCTAGCAAAGTCGGCTGTACAACTGGGGCGAGTGCTAGGAAGTCTCTCTAGACCTGCCGTGTGGCGGCGCTCGGTCTGCAATCACTGACAGTGGCGACACGTGGGTCCGACGTATACTAACGGACCGCGGCCGATTTAAAGGCTACCACCTAGCAAGTGTGGTGTCTGGCGGTGACACCACACTTTGCTTTTTCTTTTACAAGCTGCTTTTATCATCAAATTTTACTGAATTGAATTGTTGCTCTTGGGTTCATAGGAGTTTTCACTTGTACATTGTAATCAGATTCTCATAAATGCAAGCTTTTAATTAGAAGAATTAATAGTGTCGGATTCCCAGCTTAAGCACTTTGCAAGCCTCCTCCACATTCCCCTGCATAAACTTCTTTTCAGTATCCATTCAATAATTCAAAAGTGTCTTCTGGTGTTAGGTTTGAAGCTCTCAGACTCACATCAGAAGAATGTGTTTATTTTTTAAATATTCCGCACATTGGGAGACCCCACTAAGATATGAATCTTTGGCTGAAAGGACTTCCTTCTGCACTCAGAAAGTAATATGCAAGCCCAACCTCCTTTTTCTCCCCAAATTACAGTAGCTCTCTGGTTCTCCAGTTCTGCCTTAGGGAGCAGCTAGTGTCACTCAAAGTGATGTCAAAATGACGTGGGGACTGATGGCCTTTGTAGTCTGGTCCCTTCATCCGCCACAAACCAACCAACCAAAATGATGTGTCTTCCATAAAATTTAATGTAACCTCAGCATTTGATAGCAATTGACAAATGAAGACCATAGACATCACATTGGATTTAATTGTTTTTGTGTTATGACAGTATGCCATTTCAAGGCAATGACACATTGAAGATTTATCACAAACACATCACTCTGGGTAATACTTGTTATAGTTAAATGTCAGTTAGTGACATCAGCAGCAAAACCCTTCAATAGTTCCTAAGATGAAAGCCATCTGTTGAAAGTTATGTACTGTCACAATGGTGTAGGGGAGAGACATGGAGTTGTTTGTTGCTGTGCTCTTCCGTCTGAAGGCTGGTTTGATACACCTCTCCATGCTGCTCTACCCTGTGCAAGACTTGTCATCTCCGAATAACTAATGCAAGCTACATCCTTCTGAATCTGCTTACTGTACTCATCTCTTTGTCTCTCTCTACGATTTTTATCGCCCCTCCACATACTTCCCTCCAGTACTTAGCTGCTGATCCCTCAATGTCTCAGAATGTGTCGTATCAGCCGATCCTGTCTTCTAGTCAGGTTGTGCCACAAATTTCTCTCCTCCCCAATTTTATTCAGTACCTCCTCGGTAGTTACATGATCTACCCATATAATTCTCATACAGAGTCGAAAGAAGTAGGTTTGCATCCTGTTATATTCAAACATTTTTTATACGTCTTCACATTTGTGGAAGATTCTGGGACTGTCTTATTAATGCAATGGAAGTATATTCTGCAGTATTTGATGTTGTTTACATATTACAGTATTCTCTCTCCAGATTGAGTTGTTTGACATTTGTAATCTTGCTTTTTGCAAATATTTGACTCTCTTTTTTTTTCAGAATATGTTAAGATTTCTGAGGGTGTGGTTAAGCAGGAACCTAAGTTTACTGATTGGTCACAATGATTCGCAGAGTGACCACCAGGAGTGTTCGGTGTTCCTTGCCCCCCTCCCATTAAGATGGGCAAGGGAAGAGAAGTGGTGAGAGGAAGGCAGCACCACTTCTCTCCATTACCTGTGTGCTGTGCCTATAAAAAACAGATGTGACATTGTTGCAAATATTGTCAGTACTCTGGGACAAATAAATATCTTTCAGCTACTGCCAATTTTCCCTGCTTCTGGCAGCACCAGCAAAGTCAACAACTTATCATGGCCAAATTATAAATTGATGTTAGTGAAATGAGCAGCAGTGACATTTATGTTCTTGCTTGTCACAAATATTTGGCTGTTTATTTCCATATATATCATGATTCCTAAAAGTGTGGTTAATCAGGAATCTGAGGACACAGCTTGAATTGGTGCAACCAAAACAAGTTTTTTCCGAATATTTAGCAATTTCCATGGGTCTTCTCCCGTATCGTACTTACATGAAACTTGTGACCATGAACAGCAGTTGACACATGTGTCAGACAAGTACACATTGTTTTGACGTCATTTTCCAATAACCTTCAAGTAAAACTAACTTCTCCCATCCCCTAACAGTACATACTTTTTTGAGTTACAAAAGTAAATAATGACAAGCAGAATGGGAAAATTTATTGAACAGTACCTCACCGCAACTGACAGGAGCATATGTAAATTAACACCATATTTTCTTTAGAAAAAAATTGCAGAAGATTGAAGAAAATATGATGCTTAAATTTCAGTTACCTCTTTGTTATTAAATTTCAGTTATCTTTTTGTTTTACTGTGAATAGGCCGTCTGGGCGGCGTGTTCCAATTTCAATTCTTCATTCTTTTCTTTTCTTCCAGTATACCTTCATCTTTTCACTATGCTTCTTCTTGCTGTCTGCAGACCATTTTGAACCATTCTTTTTAGCTATCCTGCCTTGGAATCCTTCCATTTTCAATACTTTTTCCTGAAAGGCTTCTCTATTGTTTATACCTTCTGTTTTTATATTGATCTTTGTAGCTGCTGTTTCGCTTCGTTAACCCAGCTTGTGGAGTTCTTATCCCACAAATATTTGAAAATCTTATTAGTTAATCTACTGTCTTGCATTTGAAATAGATGTATGAACAGCATGAGTCTTCTTTTTCTCATTATATTTAAAATATTTTCTATATTTTGCTATATTTCAGCATTACTTCGTAATTTCCAACCTTCTGCTGTGTTTTGTGGTCTTAATATTTATTTGCCTTTCTAGTAGTTCTAATTTATCTAAATTATAGTTTAATGCCAGGTGTTTGCTTGCGTATAGGCATTCTGGCCTTTTTATTGTGTTGTAATGCCTTATTTTTGCATCTTTGGATAGGCACTTTTTATTGTAGAGGTCTTTGGTGATACCATATGCTATCCTCATTTTATGCAACTTTTCCTCTGTTGCTGATTTTTCCAAAGTTTTTCTTGGATTATCTCCCCTAGATATTTGAATTTTCTTACCCTCTCTATTTGGCCAATATCTGTTTTCAGAAATTCTAGCGCATCCATAAAGTTTGTTACAAATTTTGTTTTTTCTGCAGAAATTGTTAAGCCAATCCTGCTGCCTATTTCTTCCAGGAGATTTATATGTGCGATAGCAGATGCCATATTTTCGGAAAGCATAGCAATATCATCTGCAAATGAAAGACAGTTGATTTTGATCTTTTTGCTTCCTCTTGTCTTCCTAACCTTATAGGTGACATGTTAAGTTCAATAAGTTTTTTATTCCAAATTCTTACTATTTTCTCTAACATACCATTAAAAAGAATTGTGATAGGCTGTCACCTTGTCGTATACCTGTTTTTATTTTGAAAGGCTGTCATATTTCCTCCATAAATTTTACTTTATAGACTGTATCTGTAAGTGTTAATGTGGATTAGGTTTGCCAGTTAAGACTTTACTCCAAATTCTCAGGTTATTTTATATATGGTTTCTCCGTCAACAGAATCAATAGCCTTTTTAAAATCCACAAACATAACTACAATATCCTTTGAATTAAGTAATCTGTGATAGATTACTGACTTGACATTAAATATCTGTTCTGAGCATGACCTTCCTTTCCTAAAACCACCTTGATATTCATTTAAATGACTGTCTAGTGTTGTTTCTATTCTGCTTAATAAAACCAGGAAAAATACTTACGCTACTGACAGTAAATAGATTCCTCTGTAGTTATTTACATCCTGTTTACTACTTTTTCGTGGAATGGGTGTATCAAGGCAACTTTCCATTACTCTGTGATTTTTTCAGGTTTCCAGATTTCTTCAAAGAGCAAATTTAGCTCCTCTGCTATATTTGGCAAGGTCCATTTCAAAAGTTCAGCTGTAATAGAATCTTCTACACTAGCTTTGTTGTTTTTGAGGGCCATAATTACTTCTTGAATTTCCTCTGTAGTTGATTGTAAATCTTCTTTCAGATTTTCATTAATATCTGAGAATTCCAATTTAGTACAGTTCAGAAGCTGATGAAAATGTCTTTCTAGTATTTCAAATACTCGATATTGCTTAACACAATTTTGCAGTTTCCAGTTTTGAAACAGACATTTTGAGTTTGGTAGCACTTTAATTTGTTCTTAAAAGTTTGATAAAAGTCGCGAGTGTTATTTTTTTACAAAATTTTTGTCTATTTCCAAAAATTTCTCCTTTTCAAAATCACATTTGGTATTTTCGATTAACCTGGCTGTTTCCTTTCTTTGTTGTTTAAATTGATCATAATCTTCCATTTTCTTTCAGCAGTTCCATTTTCTCCACTTTTTAGTCCTCTCTGCCATGGCTTCTTCACATACTTCTTTCGACCATATTTTGCTTTTGTTTTTTATTGACCTAATTACTTTCTGTGCAGTATTATTAATTTCTTTGAATATGCCTTGCCAGTTGCCATGTTTAGCCACTTTAATTTTATCTTGTTAGTTTTTAATTGATTCTTTTGTTATAGTAAGCCTGTCTATTATACAGGGTGTACATACAGTCTGGGAACACTTTCAGCTATTTATTGCACAAGAACCAAACATTGTACAGATATCATACATATGTCATTTTGAAGAGAAACCCTGAAAGTTTTTTTTCCATGTATACCGCCACGGCGTAGTTTGGTAATTTGCCAATAGTCAGTGCTAGTCGCAAACATGGCGAGTTCAGGTGCGGAGTGAGCTTCATGTGTGTTGGAGTTCGACAAAAACAAGTGTGCTACAGCTGTTCAACAGATGTTTAGACTCAAATACGGTAAGAAGCCACCAACAAGGAAGGCTTTTTACCACTGGCTCAACAAATTCATTACGACGGGTTGCTTGGGCCCGGCAAAGAGAAACGGACAGCCCAGTATGAATGTAGAGCACATACAAGAGACATTCATAAGGAGGCCAAAGAAATCAATGCGTCGTGCATCCCGTGAACTTGAAATGGCTCCAATGACAGTGTGGAAAGTCCTACGACAAAAGCCATTCAAATTGGAGCTAGTGCAGAAGCTCAATGACAATGACAAAGACAAGCATTTTGAGTTTTGTTCGCAGTTGCAACAATCGAATGCAGATGGGGATAGCATTGTTGATCCCTAAATTTTTAGTGATGAAGACACTTTTCACACTAATTGGAAAATGAACAGGCATAATTTTCGAATCTGGGTACAAAGCATCCATACAAATGCATTGAATTTGAGTGTGATTCCCCAAGGGTAAATGTTTTTCATGCCTTGTCATGTCAAAAACTGTACGGGCCATTCTTCTTCGCCTGAGCACTGTCACTGGATATTCCTACTTGGACACGTTGCAGCAATGGCTGATGCCTCAAATGCAATTGGACTCTCCGTTCATCTTCCAGCAAAATGGTGCTCCACCCCATTTTCATTGTGAAGTTTGTGGGTACCTGAAAGCAGAGCTGCCGCATTGATGGATCGACCATGCTCCAGAGGGGGACAGCTGTTTCATGAAATGGCCTCCCCAATCATCAGGTCTCACTCCATGTGACTTTTTTCTGTGGGGACAGATTAAAGATCTTGTGTACGTACTGACTCTACGACATCATGTAGCAGAGCCATGGGAGAGAATACGGGAAGCAATTGCTACAGCCAGCGATACCATGCTGGGACGGGTATGGCAAGAATTCGATTATCGTATTGATGTCTGCCAGGTCACTCAGGGTTTGCTCATCGAATGTTTGTCAGAGAAACTTTCAGAGTTTCTCTTCAAAATGCAATATGTATGACATCTGTACAATGTTTAGTTCTTGTGCAATAAATAATTGAAAGTGTTCCCAGACTTTATGTTACCCTGTATTTTATTAACCTTTGTGACTTCCTTTCTTTTTAAATTATTACTATTAGGTAGGAGACTGACTTTAATTTTAGAGAGATAACGACCAGAATCAAAGTCACCATTCCTTGCTACTTTCACATTCATAATTTCCATTGTACTTTTTGTGAAATAGCCACATGATCTGCTGAAATTCTTCTAACATTGAGTTAAGAGATATCCATGTTTTAGCTTTTCTTGGGAGTTTCCTAAAGAAGATTGACCTTTGTTTCAGGTGAGAGCTTTCACACAAGATAGTTAGCCTCATACCATTTGTGTTAGTTCTACTATGAGCTGGGTAGTGTCCTACATTTCTAAATTTCTTTTCTTTGCCTATTTGTGCATTCAAGTTGCCTAATAGTAATATGGTGTTCATCTTTGGAATTTTGGTTATTTAAGTTTCTAAAAGATCCCAGAATTCCTCTGTTTTTTGTGGATTTTTTTCCAGTTTTCATTTATTGGTGCATGGCAATTAACAAGTGTATATAGCTTGTTTTTGCGTTTAACTGATAGGAAGTATACTCTCTCTCTGAGGTGGATCTAAATTCTGTAACATTTCCTATTACCCTTTTATGAACATAGAAAGCTGTACCCATTAATGGCATCTGATTCATAATTTTGATTGCTGGTTTGCCTTTGGAGATTCTGTAGTTACAAGTATCTACTACATTTTCATGTAGGAACATTGTTTCTTGAACTGCTAAAATTTGAATTTTGTTTTATTGATATATTAATTCAATAATGGGTAAGAACAATTATTCCATTGGCGAAGCTGCATGTTGAGATGTACTGATAAATTCTAAGGTATCATTAGTGCACCTCGTCGTGTAACTTCCTGCATCTACATCTGTATAGATACTCTGCAAATCACATTTAAGTGCCTGGCAGAGGGTTCATCGAACAACGTTCACAATTCTCTATTATTCCAATCTTGTATAGCGCGCGGAAAGAATGAACACCTATATCTTTCCATACGCGCTCTGATTTCCCTTATTTTATCGTAGTGATCGTTCCTCCCTAGGTAGGTCGATGTCAAGAAAATATCTTCGCATTCGGAGGAGAAAGTTGGTGATTGGAACTTAGTGAGAAGATTCCGTCGCAACAAAATACACCTTTCTTTTAATGATTTCCAGCCCAAATCCTGTATCATTTATGTGACACTCTCTCCCATATTTCGCGATAATACAAAACATCCTGCCTTTCTTTGAACTTTCCAATGTACTCCTTCAGTCCTACCTGGTAAGGATCCCACACCACGCAGCAGTATTCTAAAAGAGGACGGACAAGTGTAGTGTAGATAGTCTCCTTAGTAGGTCTGTTAAATTTTCTAAGTGTCCTACCAATAAAACACAGCCTTTGGTTAGCCTTCCCCATGACATTTTCTATGTGTTCTTTCCAATTCAAGTTGTTCATAATTGTAATACCTAGGTATTTAGTTGAATTTAAGGCTTTTAGATTACACTGATTTATCGTGTAACCGAAGTTTAATGAGTTCCTTTTAGCAGTCATGTGGATGACCTCACACTTTTCATTATTTAGGGTCAATTGACACTTTTCGCACCATTCAGATATCTTTTCTAAATCGTTTTGCAGTTTGTTTTGATTTTCTGATGACTTTATTAGTCGATAAATGACAGCGTCATCTGCAAACAACCATAGACGGCTGCTCAGATTGTCTCCCAAATCATTTATATAGATAAGGAACAGCAAAGGACCTATAACACTACCTTGGGGAACACCTGAAATCACTTCTGTTTTACTCAATGACTTTCCATCGATTACTACGAACTGTGGCCTCTCTCAGTGGTATTGATTGATTCCTAGACCAAAAATCATTTTTTAGTATCAGAAGATGCTGTTATCTGATTTAATCAAAAAAGTATATTTTTGTTGATATTAACTCTATGGCGTGCAGAAAAAATTAGTATTGAGAAGAAAAACGGTTTGAAATTTTTGTATCATATTATGTTTGCAAAGGCAGCTGATTTCATTTATACATCCCTACATATGAAATCGATTTCAAATTGGACTATAAAGCAGCCCAAATACAAAGACATCCAGTATAATGTTAAATAATTTGTTTATACTTACCTCCAAAAGGCTCCTTACAAAGATCAACACTTGCAGTAATAATGGTTGTACCCTTATTTCCACAAAATGTGGAAAAAAACTAAAAACTACAGCAATTTTGGAAAACAAATCAGCTGACGTGAAAGTAGAATATGTTACAACAGTGCTGCCACACTGAACCACCATCCCAAAACCAGGGTCATAGCAATCTGCTTGTGCCACATATATATTTGAAAGTAGGATGGCAGTTAATGCTGTGAGAATAAGAGAAGACAACTGGGATAGTCAAATAGTAGCTGAATGGATGCATTGGGATTCTGTTAACATAGGGTCTGACGATTGTCCATAAATTACATCAAAAGTTTTTGCCCACAAATTCTATAGTTTCCTGTTTGCAATGTCACAAAACTAATAAAGCTTCAGAATAAACATCAATATTTCATACAATTTACAAAAGTACATGTGTTATTGAGAAATACAAGTTGAATGAAGACAGCAAATACTAGAGAAACAATTGACATTAATAGGTTTCAGCTGAATAGTTCATTAAAATACAACTTTGAGAAATAAATGATAGTAAATACAGTTGAAACTATTTACAATCAAGGCAGATATGATGTAAGACACAATGCCTAAAAAGTGAGAATAGTCACAGTAGATACTGTAAGTTTAAAGCAATTATGAGAACTGTGTCCCAGCAAAAATTTCACAGAATTGTTGACACTTTCGTGACTTGACAGCCTAGCCCGCCACCAGCAGTGGAGGGTGAACTGACAATGTTAGCCAGTTGTACTGGTAAAATTCCAGGAAAAATTCTTAAGCCAAATGTCCTGCCTGAGATAAAAGCCAACAGGCAATATGTCAAATAACCTTGAGGTGGATGCTCGGGTCAGTTACACCAAACAACACCTTATTATCAGGAGTTCATTTATTCACCTCTTTACACAAATAAGGCTTACAAAGAACTGGATGGCAGAACTGCACAAAGATAATGTTTAGCTTAGTTCAAAGACAATACTCATATCAATACTGGTGTCGACCTCATCGGCGCCACATAGCCCCCCCCCCCACCCCACCGCCGCAGTATGGAGTACTCTTGAGTGGCCGGGGGGGGGGGGGGGGGGGGGAGGAGCGACTATGGCGTTGGCAGGGGTGGTCCGCAGGAGCCGGACCACGGTCAGCTCAACAGCGTCGTCGGGGAGCTGTGTGGGTAGATGCCGTGAAGGAAGGTCCGGCCACCAGATCTGGAAGTTGTTGAAGCGCGACATGCGTGCTAGTCATGCGGCGACAGGTAGGCCGGCGGTTTACGGGAGGAATGGAGCAACGATGACGATGTCTCCGGTGGGACTAGCGAACACACGAAGCATGTCCAGGTCAACGTCGGGCGAGAGGGGAACACATTTCACCAGGTGGCAGGGAATGGCGGAGGTTGTGTCATGAGCACCAGATGAAGGGAAAAACACGACGAACAGTGTGTCATCGCGTAGTATTATAGAGATGTTGTGAGTTATGTCCGGGGGGGACAGGCACAGACACCTCGAGCAAGGGCACGTTCAAGATGGGGGGGCGTGAGAAACCTCGACAGGGTGAGGCATGCAACGGAGGAGAGATCAAAGGCATCAGAGAAGGGCCCGGTGGCGAGGGCGTGATCATAGGTAAGCTCGACGTGGGGAATATGTGATCACTTGATGGAGTGTGTGAGACCGGAGTAGAGGGCGAGGTCAGAGAAGAGCTCAACGATTGAAGCTGGAAGTGACCGAGTCTGTAGGTCCGATGTAGGGGGAGTGGTCGGAGCGTTGTGAGCCACGACAGTGAGTGGCGTGGTCGTGACCTGAAGGGGGGTAGAAGCGGGCTCGACATGAGCAGCCTTAAGTCTGCTGAGAGAGACTGTAACAGCTGAATCTTTTATCTGGATGTCATAGGTGTTGGCCGAGTGCCGGAGAACTCGGTACGGGCTGGTATATGGAGTTTGGAGGGGAGCACGGACAGTGTCATCTCGGAGCATGACGTACTCGCAATTGTTCAGAGATTTCAGGACGTGAACCTTAGGGTGGGAATAGCTGGCAGGCGGAGGTATGTGGAAGTTGATGAAGTGGCATCTGACGCGGTCCATGAAGGAAGGTAAGTCAGACTGAGGGAGAGAAGCGGAAGGGCTCACAAGTTCGCCAGGGAGAACAATGTTCTGGCCGTATATGAACTAGGCTATTGTGCCTTTGAGGTCTTCCTTATAGGTCACACGAGTGCCGAGTAGCACAAGGGGAAGGGCCTCCATCCATAGAGAGTCGTGGCATTGAAGAGCCGCTGTGAAAGTGCGGTGCCAGCGCTCAACTAGCTCGTTACTTTGCGGGTGATATACTGTGGTCTGGATGCGCCAGATGCCGCAAATGTTACAAATCTCGTTGAACAAGGCCAACTCAAATTGTCTGCCCTGGTCAGTGGTGATGATGGCTGGACATCCGAAACGCGATACCCATGACTCGACGAAAGCCCAAGCAACAGTTTCTGCCATGATATTGGGGAGGGGAACAGCCTCGACCCAGCGACTTGTTTGGTCGATAGACGACAGAACATAATGAAAGCCATTAGAGGGGGGGAGAGGACCGACAATGTCAATATGAATATGCTGGAAACACCCAGGAGGGATCGAAAAGTCGCCGAAGGGGGGGGGGGGGTGCTTGGGTACTTTGCAGCGCTGGCATGCGACCCAGGAGTCCTTGTTGACATTTCTCCACGCAAAGTGCTCCGCTACAAGGCGGGCAGATGCACGAACACTGGGGTGGACTAAATTATGCAGTGCGTTGAAGACAGCTCGACGGAGCATGGTTGGGATGAGGGGGCATAATGTGGCCGTACTGTTGTCACACCAGATCTCACCAGAAATGCCAGGGAAGGTGGTGCAGACGAAGTGTAGTGGAGAGGTAGAGTCTGAAATCAGGTTTTGCTTGTCCTCGTCGGCATGTTGGAGGTTAGGCAGTTCAGAGAGGTCTAACAGCGAATGAACGGCGTCGACTTGTGAAAGGAAATCGGCATATATTGTCAGCACTCTTTATGTGTCTGACATCGGTGGTGTACTGAGATATTAAGTCCATGTATCTGAAGTGGCAAGAGGCGGGTCAGCTGGCGGGTTTGAAATGGCCGCAGCCAGGGGTTTGAGGTCTGTTAAAACATAGAAAGGGCGTCCCTTAACGTCAGTCTTAAAATGCTTGATTGCTTCATAGACCGCGAGCAGCTCCCTGTCAAACACGGAATATTTCCGTTGTGCATTGGTGAGCTTGCGTGAGAAGAGCTGCAGAGGCGAAGTTCGGCCGTCGACTGTCTGGCTAAGGACAGTGCCAATGGTTGTATCGCTCATGTCTGTGGTGATGAAAAGCTGCGCATTGGGATGAGGATGCGCGATGGTGCAGGTCTTGGCAAGAAGATTTTTGAGGGCAGCAAAAGAGGCAGTCATAGCAGGGATCCATGGAACAAGCCAAGATCCAGAAGTCTTGGT
This sequence comes from Schistocerca serialis cubense, assembly GCF_023864345.2. NCBI lineage: Eukaryota > Metazoa > Arthropoda > Insecta > Orthoptera > Acrididae > Schistocerca > Schistocerca serialis. The sequence continues at coordinate 417,205,515 of NC_064644.1, forward strand.
GTCTGCCAAGGCGTCCGTCAGTGGAGCCTGAATCTCCGCAGCCCGAGGTAGATGATGGCGATAATAATTAACAGTCCCCAGAAAGTGCCAGAGCTCTTTGAATGACGAAGTATTGTTTGTACTTTCTCAGGGGGCGGTGAAATGCCATCATCAGAGACCTGAAAACCAAGAAAAGTGACAGCGGGTTGATGTAGCTACAATTTGTCCTGGTTGGTCTCGATGCCTGCTGCTGTGAGAGTGTTCATAACAGTTTGCACATGTCGAATGTTGTCCTCGACGGAGGATCTGAACACAAGAATGTCATCAAGATGTGCAAAGCAGAATTTTAGTTCAAATAGCACTTCGTTGATGAAGCGTTGCCAGGTCTGGGTTGCGTTTTTCAGACCAAAAGGCATGAATTGAAACTGAAATAACCCAATTGGGGTGGTGATTGCTGTCTTCTCTATGTCTTCAGGAGCCATGGGGATCTGGTGGTAGGCCCATTTGCAATCAATGACAGAGAACGTGGTCGCACCTGCGAGGGAGCTGGTAAAGTCGGCAATGTTGGGTATGGGGTAGGTGTCCATAATTGTTTGTGCGTTTAGTCGATGGCAGTCTCCGCACATGCGCCAGGACCTGTCTTTCTTGGGTGTCATATGAATGGGCGTAGACCAGCTGCTGGCAGTGGGTTCGATGACGCCGGAGCTTAGAAGTCCAGAAATCTGCTTTTTAAGGTCGGAGAGGCGCTCGGGACAAAGTCGACATGGTTTACTGGAAATCGGGGGGCCTGGTGTGAGGCAAAGCTTGTGAACCGTGCCACTGGTGACGACGGAAATGTTGCTGGCGGCACGGGAGGTGCTTTGTTTACAATGTGAGGCGGGCAGGGCAGGCGAAGCGAGGTCGTGGTGTTCGGAGCCACTTGGCGGATCCAACAGGAGCCGAGACGGTGAAATGTCCCAAGAGTCAACGTGACAAGATGGCCGCCGGCCTGAAGCAGTGGCACCGTGGTCGGGTGAGCTTGGTAGAGCTCATGAAGCGTTAGTGAGTCCATTGTCCGAGGGCGCGGCCTGTGGCAGCACAGTAGCAGGCGAAGCGCTAGGCGTGAGTGCACTGTTTGTGTTATCAGTGGCGGTCGCATGGCGGTGCGCAGGAGCCGAAGTTGCATAGTTTGAGGTGCTGTCCGCTAGGGGAAGGGTAGGAGCTGTCAGTTCGGGAACACGTGATGTTCATTGCGCATGCGCACTCATGTCCGGCCGAGTGTCAAATGATGCCGTGTTAGGGGGGTGTGGTTCTGTGGAACTGTCAGTACACGTTATGGTAGACTTGATAGCACAGTTGCGACGGGTAGCGGGAAGTAAGCACATGGAGGCTCGATTTCTGGGACTAGAAGCAGATTCGGCGCACTTACTGACCTTGCTTTGTCCTTGCTGCAATGTCTGTAATTCCTTTGCTGCGTCAGAGAGCTGGAACTGAGTTGCGTGGAGCCGGAGTGAGAGCTCGAAGCTTTCCTTGCATAGGCGAGCGACGTTTTCAAGCTTGACAAGGCACTTGGGCGTTGTTTCTTGGAACGTCGTCGACAGAGACGAGCATGTACGGATGAGATGAGCGCGGACTGACGTGTCACAGGGGGGTTTGCTCGACGGAGCACAGGGGAAGTGAGTTTTGGACGGGTGACGAAACACGGTGTTTCACGCTAGGTCCGGTGAAAGTTTGTGGTCTTGCAAGAAGTCAATGCCTTGTATAGGTTCCTCAATATTGCACACTAAAAACATCCACTTGAGTTTGCAGTTTGTGGAGAGTTAGACGACGTGGGAGGTTGAACCCGAGCATTGTAGTTTAGTTGAATTCACAGCTTGCAGTGAAGTATGATGAGGGTGGATGTTCAACGACACTAAGGACGTAGGCAACAGTGAAACATCGGCGCCTGTGTCCACTAGGAAAAAGTATCCCAACGAAATGTCTTTAATACAAAATCGTCCATTTCCCAGACAGAATGGAGCACTGGGAGGTGACTGTCATGTTGTGCGCAGGGGGCGGTACCCGGACCTACCTGCGACTGGCGTTTGGGAAGCACCAGGGTGGTCTGCAGTTCCGTGCCACCTCACCAAACCGTGGGTGGAAGTAACAGTATGGGATGAGGAGCCTTAACCTGAGACTTGCAAGGTAGGTAGTGGCTGGCGAAATAGAGCAGTGATGCATTATGTAGTTTGTCAGCAATTGTCATTCGTTCGCTCGAAAGGTTCGGGAGACCTCTGAGCCAGAGCAAAGCGGATGTGGGGAGGTAGTTTATCTGTCCAGATGGCGAGGAGAGCTGTGTCAGAGAGTAGATCGTCGCTGAGCAGGACCCGTAGCCGTCTCCAAAGTTGTGAAGGTTTGTCATTGCCTAGTTGCTCGACGTGGAGCACTTGCCTTATTGCTGTCTCAGATGAGTGCGCAAGCCAACGTAGAACTGTCTTTTTGGCTAGAGTGTACCAGGTAGCTGAGTCTGGGACGTCGACCAGCAATCAAGCCCTCCTGGTCGTGCAGGTGGGTGATAAGGCACAGAAGTCTGGTTGATTCGTCAAGTTTGAAATGGTCGAACACTTTGTCCACAATTTTCAACCAGGTTGTTGCCCTGTCGGGATTGAACGGCGGCAGCATCGGTAAGCGTTGTAGAAAGTTCGGAAGAACAGGGTGAGTTGAATTCATCGGGGCACTGCCTGAAACGAGCTGCTGTTGCTGCAGTAGTCCAGGAGAGTGTGTCCCCAGGGTATGTGGCGACGACGGCTGGCCGGTGGCAGCGTGAAGGTGACACGTTGTGGTTGAGCGCGATCCGTCGCGACGCGGAATGCCGATGCGGGTGAGACACCGTAATGTGTCGATTGCGGTTGTGGAAGTTCAACACATTGCGGGTGTGTTTGGATTGACGTGTCACGGAAGACCGACACGGATGAGGCACCGAGATGTGCCGAGAACAGTAACAGAAGCTCGACTGGAGCCGGTGCAAAGGCGACAGATGAGAAAAAGTTCAAAGTTTGAAAACGCGTGCCAGTCTGCGGAAAACTCGACGTACAATCAGAGTCGGAGCCACCTGTGTAGCAGGGAGGTTGTGGAGGTGGGGGCTGTCCAGAAGCACAGTGAGGAACGTTGGGCGGAATGTGTGAAGGTTCACTGTTCATAGTCACTTCACTCAAAACGGTGTGCGGGGAAGGTGAATCTCGTGGCACAAAACACTGAGGCATAGCAGTAGGACGGATATGGAGGTCAGGCACAGATAACAAGCCATTGCTCCTGTTGCAGGCCGAGGTATTGAAGCAGGAAGGCATGTGCTGATGCTGAACCGAGGCAGGCGCGGGCGTGGTCGGATGCTGAGGAGGTTGACCTGTGAACAAAGCAGTTCCGGCCACGTGGCATGAATCCACGTGGTACTGCACGGACTGCGGCGTGGCAAACTGTTGTCCTGGCGGTGGTAGGTTATCCGACGAAGCATTTCCAGAAATCGGCATTGATCCCGCACTGCACGGAGATCCGTCAGAGGTAACTGCACCGTCGATGAGGGAGGGCACATGTGGTGGGAACAAAGGCGTCTGATAGCCAGAGTCATGCACACTCCTAACCTCACTTATTGTTGCAGGCACGAAAACGTCTGGCGAAATCAGCATAATCGTCGAGTGAGAGGCATCGTGTTGCAGTCCTGGCGGGTGTACATCGCCCGCAACATGATGCGTGTCGATCACAAAATGCGGCATTAGGCATTGGGCCGAAGCCATTGTTCAAATGTTGTGTTGATGTAATACATGTGAAAATAACTGACGCAGAGGCTGCGGACACAATAAAACGGCAAAACCAGAAGACATTACAACTTGGGGTCACCAGTGAGGTGGATGCTCGGGCCAGTTACACCAAACAACACCTTATTATCAGGAGTTCATTTATTCACCTCTTTACACAAGTAAGGCTTACAGAAAACTGGTGGCGGAACTCCACAAAGATAATGTTTAGCTTAGTTCAAAAATGATACTCAGATCGATACTGGTGTTGACCTCATCAGCGCCACAGCCTGCTTTGGCAATGGCAGCAGGTGTAGAGACTGAAGTGACAGCTCAAGGTTGGCCTGTATCTACACTCCTGGAAATGGAAAAAAGAACACATTGACACCGGTGTGTCAGACCCACCATACTTGCTCCGGACACTGCGAGAGGGCTGTACAAGCAATGATCACACGCACGGCACAGCGGACACACCAGGAACCGCGGTGTTGGCCGTCGAATGGCGCTAGCTGCGCAGCATTTGTGCACCGCCGCCGTCAGTGTCAGCCAGTTTGCCGTGGCATACGGAGCTCCATCGCAGTCTTTAACACTGGTAGCATGCCGCGACAGCGTGGGCGTGAACCGTATGTGCAGTTGACGGACTTTGAGCGAGGGCGTATAGTAGGCATGCGGGAGGCCGGGTGGACGTACCGCCGAATTGCTCAACACGTGGGGCGTGAGGTCTCCACAGTACATCGATGTTGTCGCCAGTGGTCGGCGGAAGGTGCACATGCCCGTCGACCTGGGACCGGACCGCAGCGACGCACGGATGCACGCCAAGACCGTAGGATCCTACGCAGTGCCGTAGGGGACCGCACCGCCACTTCCCAGCAAATTAGGGACACTGTTGCTCCTGGGGTATCGGCGAGGACCATTCGCAACCGTCTCCATGAAGCTGGGCTACGGTCCCGCACACTGTTAGGCCGTCTTCCGCTCACGCCCCAACATTGTGCAGCCCGCCTCCAGTGGTGTCGCGACAGGCGTGAATGGAGGGACGAATGGAGACGTGTCGTCTTCAGCGATGAGAGTCGCTTCTGCCTTGGTGCCAATGATGGTCGTATGCGTGTTTGGCGCCGTGCAGGTGAGCGCCACAATCAGGACTGCATACGACCGAGGCACACAGGGCCAACACCCGGCATCATGGTGTGGGGAGCGATCTCCTACACTGGCCGTACACCACTGGTGATCGTCGAGGGGACACTGAATAGTGCACGGTACATCCAAACCGTCATCGAACCCATCGTTCTACCATTCCTAGACCGGCAAGGGAACTTGCTGTTCCAACAGGACAATGCACGTCCGCATGTATCCCGTGCCACCCAACGTGCTCTAGAAGGTGTAAGTCAACTACCCTGGCCAGCAAGATCTCCGGATCTGTCCCCCATTGAGCATGTTTGGGACTGGATGAAGCGTCATCTCACGCGGTCTGCACGTCCAGCACGAACGCTGGTCCAACTGAGGCGCCAGGTGGAAATGGCATGGCAAGCCGTTCCACAGGACTACATCCAGCATCTCTACGATCGTCTCCATGGGAGAATAGCAGCCTGCATTGCTGCGAAAGGTGGATATACACTGTACTAGTGCCGACATTGTGCATGCTCTGTTGCCTGTGTCTATGTGCCTGTGGTTCTGTCAGTGTGATCATGTGATGTATCTGACCCCAGGAATGTGTCAATAAAGTTTCCCCTTCCTGGGACAATGAATTCACGGTGTTCTTATTTCAATTTCCAGGAGTGTATTTATATACCCAGAAGTATTGCTAGTGATATGGGGCACGTAATGGTGCTGATCTCTTAAACTGACAATGTCATACTCCATACAGGATATAGTTCATAGAGTTCTAAGGATGGTTAAAAGTAGCAACATCCTTCAATAACTAATATTTGTCGGTTTTTATTGAAATAATCAGCAACCAGTTAACTGGTTTCAGGCACCATGTGCCCTTTTTCGGAAGGCTTATTGCGATAAAGTTGTTATGCATACAATTTATGGTCTTTCCTTCCTGCATTTACTGAAAGGGGGCCAGGTATAGGCAGAAGATCTGAAGATTTGCAGCTGATGTTGTCAGCTTTTTACTGTTACCCCTTTCATTTGTGCAATATGGCAACAAATACACAGTTCCATACCTATTTTGGTGACAGAATACTTCATCAAAATCAGCACCTGAAATATCTAGGTATTACAATGGACCATACACTGCCCTATAGAAAGGATATGGAAAACTGGCAGTTATATACAAAAGTAGGAGCAACATCCTGCATAAGCTGTGTGGAGCAACGTGGGGTTCCACTACTGAAACTGCGCTCTTTAGCTGTAGGACTAGTCTGCTGTCCTGCAGAATGTGGTGCTACGGTGTAGCTCAGTAACACACACACAGATGCTTCATGCACAGCTGAACAGCACAGTGAGAATTATAAGTGGTACTCTAAGATCAACCCCCACAGAGTGACTGCCCATATTGAACAACGTTTTGTCCACTGGTCCTCAACAAAAAGCAGCTCTTCTCAGTGAGTTTAAACATGTATGAGGCAACTCGAAACTCCCAGTCCATCAATATATGGTTATCCTGGAATGAAACTGGATTTGATCAAGAAAACCATCTGTGGAATTGTACATGTCTCAGTTCAGTTTAACAGAATAATGGGAATGAGACTGGACAGAGGCTGGTCTTCTGCATTGCCAGTACTTGCTCTGCATAAGGCAGAAACCAAATAACCATATCATAAATAAATAATACTGAAAGAGTGATTACAAATGGAGGTGTATCTAACTAGCCATCAGTGTAATGTTCACACCTAACAACAGGAGGGAGTAATGGACTGAATATGACATGTAAAATGGCCTGCAGATCAACAGAGAATTAGCCTCTAACATGAGCCCTGGGTTAAATAGCAAAGTAACAGCATGTGTGCTGATGAGGCAAGAAAATACAAGTCATTGGGTAATGAATACAACACAATTTATTCGTAAAAGACCTACAAATACAAGTTACCAAAATAATCATGCCCAGTCCGAAAGCTAGTGACAGTATCCAGAGAAGCATGAAAACTAACCAGAGCACATATGACAGGTAAACAAAGATTGCTGTGAGGTACGTCTGTTGTAATGCAGAGCCATGCCATGGTGATCCTGTGCCTCTGGGAAAGCTGCACCACTTCCTCGCCCATGTCTGAAAAACTGCCTTCCTACTTTTTCTTTTTTTAATAAAAATGAATCATCATTGAAAAACATTATGTACATGAACTATATTGGGATGCAACAAATAAAATGTATCATTACAAAAAATATTACTGATTGATTGTGTAAATTCTGCTATAAAACAAAGTCCATGTCTTCTTGTTTCTTGTAGCTACTGTGCATTAATTTTAGTATGATGTATAATAAAGAACAGATTTTATTTGCTTCTCATAGATTATAAATGGTGCATAAATTATTAGTTACACCTAAGTGAAAAGGGCCTGTAAATAACAGTTGAGAAAATATCAATTTTCAATATTTGAATTTTTATTACAACTTCACTTTGAATTTCCTTTCTTTGAGCAAAGTAAATTCATTGATTATGTAATTGAAATCACATTTAGCTGTTCACATTTGAAAATTTGCTTTCACCTACGCCCACTCTCGAACTTAACTAGTTTCTTATCATATTTCAACGATACACACACATAAAAGACTGTAGTAATTGGCAAGCTTTTGGAGCCAGTGGCTCCTTCTTCAGACAGAAGGGTTGAAGAGGAAGGAAGAAGGATGAAGGAAAAGGACTGGAGAGGTCTAGAAAAAGGAGTAGATTTCAGGAAAGTCACCCACAATCAGGGGAGACTTACTGTACAGGATGAGAAAGAAAGACTGATTGTTGGGGGACTGCATCAGACAGGATTTGAAAACCAGAGCTTAAAGATGGAAGCCAGGATAATATGCAAGACACAGATTACTACTAAAACATTGTGCACAAGTTAATAAGCGCAAAAAGCTAAGTGCATTGTACATAACAGAGGTGGGAGGGGGGTAGTGAAAAATAGACAGGAAAGACAGTGAAAGATGTAGGAAAACTAAAATGGAGTGAAGCAAAGAGAATTACAGTGAAGGAATGCTGAGATGAAAGAAATTAATGTAAATTAAGACCAGGTGGGTGGCGAGAACCAAGGACATGTTGTAGCACTAGTTCTCACCTGTGGAGTTCTGAGAAACTGGGGTCTGGAGGAAGAATCCAGATGGCACATATGGTGAAACAGGCGCCGAGGTCATGAATTTCATGTTTTAGAGCATCCTCTATATAGTGAGTTGCCAGTATGCACCGCTGCCACTGCCCATTCATCCAAATTGATAAATTGGTGGTAGTCATGCCAATGTAGAAGGCTGAACAGTGTACATAATAGCTGGTATATAACGTGTCTCCCTTTGATAGTATATGTTTTGCCAGTTACAGGGCTATTGCAGGTGGTGGTAGGAGGGTACATAGGGCAAAGTCTTGCAGTGGGGATGGTCACAGGGGTAGGAGCTGTTCTGCACTCATTGGCAGCACACCGCGCCTGGTATATGTGGTGCTCGGAGATCACAGCACAGCTATGACACCTGAGAATGGGCTTATAACAGTCTGAAATCGGTTGTGTGAAAATAAAATAATTTACAACTCAAGCAGTATTTTCAACCTCTACTATAATGCTCAGTTGCAGATGTTCTGCCAACAGGATTGTTTCTATAATATGTTCAGGAGACCACTGTTTTAACTCTGTGCACTCTGTAATGTAGACTAGAGCATCCCATGTGCTCTTATTTAAATCACCCCCATTAGAGTGGTGAGCGTCCACAGAGAATTACAAGAGTCGTTCCAGGAACAATGAGGCTGCTAACCAACAGTTATGGTATACAGGATGATTATAATTAAAGTTAAACTTTCAAAACGCTATAGAAATAACAACATTGGTCAGAATGACATCAAATTGCAACAGAATATTATCAGGGAAGGGGGAAAACATATGGCAGAAGAAAAATATAAAAATAGTGTGAAAATTGATCAATAGATGGCGCTGTATGCATCAGAATGCATAAATGAAAACACCTGTCATGCACATACCCCATTGAAGTTGGTATAAATACGCTGGGTCCATGGTCTTTCCTCCTTTTGCATCTGCGACATTTGCCATGGCTGTCTCAATGTAGGACGGCACTCTGCTTGTGAAGCCATATTACAAGAATGACGACTGTGCACGCATCACTCAGCAGAAGTTCTGGACACTGAAGGGTTTGAAAAAAGGCATTGGGTCCGATGACTGCCGTGGGTCTGGAGAAAATGATTCGGAACTTCGAAAAGATGGGTTCTTTTGGTGTGCAACCTGGTATAGGGAGGAAACAAATTGATCTGACATCAGTGGAAGTGGTGGCAACAGCAATGCAGGAGGAGATGAATGGTGGCATGCAAATGTGTAGTGCACGGAGAATTGCCCCAACATAGGATATACCTGTGAGCACGGTGCTAAAATTCCTACGAAACATTCTTCTTTGCTATCCACTCATAATTATCCAGGTACACAAGTTGCTTCCTGCTGGCCTGCCAGCAAGAGAAACCTTTGCTTTAGAATTTATTGCTCACATGGAAGTGGACAATGATTGGCTGTGGGAGGTTTTGTGGACAGGTGAAGCCCACTTCCATCTGATAGGATATGTCAATAACAGAATTGTAGAATATCAGCAATAGAAAATCCACACACAAAGCGACCAGTATGACTACATCCTTAAAACATTGCTGTGTAGTGTGGGTTTATGGCATCATTTATCATAGGGTCATATTTTTTTGAGGAGACATGTGCTTCTGGTCACGTTACCTGTGCCGTCACTGGTAAGTGCTATGAGTGTCTTATGCCCAACCACATCGTTCCAGCTCTCCAACAGTCTGGATGTGTGGGTGGGATCATTTTCATGCTAGATGGCACACCTCCGCTCATTGCAAATCCAGTTAAGCAGCTTCTGAAGCGCCATTTCAGAAATGCTAGAATTATCAGCCACCATTTTCATACAGCCTGGATGTCCCGATCACCTGTTCTTAATCCGTGTTACTTCTGGCTGTGGGACTATCTAAAAGATGTGTTCAGTGTTCCGACTGCAAACTTAGCTGCATTGAAGGCATGCATTGCACAACAGATTCTGAACGTGATGCCGGAAACACTTTGATCAGTCATGGAGCATGCTGTTTCTCAGTTTCAACTTGTTGCAGAAAATGGTAGATAGCATAGTGAACATGTTTTGCACCAGTCACATGGAAATTAATAATCCAATTTGATTTTGATTGGTGCTTTGGTTTTTGGTCTCATGACAATTAAAAACTGATGTGATTGATACTTTTTACCCAGTTTTTGGCCTCAGGACAATTATAAACTGTTGCGATTGATGCTTTTTGTATAGTTTTTGGCTCCAGGACAATTAAAAACCGTTGTGATTGCTTTTTATACAGTTTTTGGCCTCAGGACAATAAAAAACTTATGAGGGTGATTCTTTTTATGTGGTTTTTGGCCTCAGGACAATTAAAAACCAATTTTTCCCATCCAATGTGATATGACCTTGCCGTGGTGGATGGGCTTATGTAACTAACAGTATCACAATTGTACATCCATGCACACTGAATAATACAGTTTGTTTAACATCAAATGTACACCTTAGGCATTGTTGTATGATTCATTTCTCATTTGTAGTCAACCACTATTAAATTATGGTGCTTACAGTGCCATCTATTGCTACATTTTGTAACTATTTGTTTTTCCTCTGCCATTTGTTTTCCCCCTTCTTCGATAATATTCTGTTGCAATTTGACATCATTCTGACTAGAGGTGTTATTTCTACAGTGGTTTGAGTTTAACTTTAATTATAATCACCCTGTCCATTGAAACAAAAAGTGTGGTCTCATTTAAATAAGCATTACAATACAAAACTATTCTTTGCATGATATTTTTTAATCTCTTCAGGGTGGACTGTTTCCATCATCATTTCGCTCAATTTGTTTATAAATGAATCACTGTCATCATCAAAATCATTGTCTCTCTCATTTACACATAGACATTCCTCTAAAACTCTACAGTCTCTTCCTCAGAAAGGCTTGTGTATAGAACTAGCCATTTCATACCTATTAACTTGTACACAATAATTACATGCTTCCTCTGAACACAGCTGCTACAGTTTGACACCGAGTTAACACAGGGTTCCCTATATGGCAGTATTAGTTCCTTGTATGTAATATAAAGCAAAGCACATCATACCTGTGACATTGTACACTGTGAAGTCATGGTTCGAGCTGCATGCAATATTCCAATTAGTCTTCTTCTCTACTGGCAGAACTTGAAAGCAGCAACTGGTTGCAGAACTGCTTGTTGTGACAGTAACATTGTCATCTGTTGACAGTGAGCAACATTCATTCAGTCTGCTGCACCTGAAATTGAACAACTTAATTTAGAGACATTTCTTGTGGGGGCTCAAACTTGGTTAAACATTCTACATTAGACACAGTGTACAAATGTTAGTAAGACCACTGAGATTATCAGACACCATGCAGCCCAGAGTGAAGACAATGCACTGGAATACACCAGCAACCATCCTTGTCACCATTACAGCGCCAGGCAGAATAAACGCTGGAGACTTTCACAACAACACTATAGTGAGTTCCAACAAGCCTAAACTTACTTCTGGAGGAGGTGGAGCAGATATTACAACACAAACATAATATTCAATCATTTTATTAAACTTAGAACAATGTAAAATACTTAACTTTGAGACAATCCAAGTACACAGGAATGCCTATGTATTTGTTACTGTTGCTGTACTTGATAACTTATCATTTGACATAACACAGAATGATAATCCCTTGTGGCAAACCAAGATTCTTCTTGACAGCAGTCAATATTTTCGCTATCGTACAGGTTTGTACATTCAGTGTTTCTCTGCTACACCCTGCACTCATACTCAGTTAATGAAATTTAAAACTGCAACACAACCCTAAGATATGTTCACTTTTGCTAAGGCAACTCTATACCATCACATTCTCACTAAAATTAAATAAAATTACCTAAATTTTATATATGATTGCATAAGGATACTTGATGAGGGTAATTTACTCCTACCTGTCTGCATCTGGAAATATTTCATTATTGCCTGGAGAAAGGTAGGAGGCAACCTTACTTTATCATTTTAGCTACATCTTTTGCTCTTGACTGATGGTAATTTTTTTAAGAAACTGCATACGGGTAAACATCAAAGAAAAAATTAATTAAACAATTTTAATTAAAATAGCTGTGCACAGTATGAAGTGGCAACCTGCAGCACATTTCATTTATTTATACATTATATTGTATAAAATATACTTTTTATTAGTAAACTGGATGAGGGAATGTCCATTTAAGTTGGGATCTTAAACTAAGAGCTATCATTCAAGGCATTATATGACAAGATATTAAAAACAGATGAAATTTTGTAATCTTTATAAGATCCATTTTCCATTTCACTTATTATTCTATCAAATACTTTGAAATATCCTAGCTCCAACAATTTACCAGTGACGATCAAGTATGCTTCACATTGATCCATCTCTTCAGGCATCCTCCTCACCTTCCTCAACCTTTTAACAACAATATATTTCTTCATGAAACTGCTTGGATGGAATGACACTGTGACAATGGGACGTGTTTACAGTTGGAGGCCGAGTGATGGGCTTTTTCCTGTGGACATCGGCAGGCGAACTCACCTTTCTCTGTCATACAGCCTCATCCTTTATACTGGTACCTCCATAGAAACCACAGAGTTACAGCATATGATATGACATGTTGTGGGGGGAAGGGGGGATGTATGTCACTTACAGTGCTGCTCTTGTGTAAAGCTTCCTGGTTGGTGTGTTGTGCTATTGGTTACTACATCTCTTACTATCTTTCAGACAGAGCACATGGACGGAAGTGCCTCTATTTGTGTTTCTTGAGTATTAGACAAAGGGATGCTGCCTTTTTCTGCCATTGTGAAGTCAGTGCTGGTTGAGAGACTAGATAAGGGATCCACAACGTTGTCCATGCTTACAAGAGTTATGTTCAACAGAGGTCTGGAAGCATAGGAATTGAGTGAGTTCAGTCAGCCTTCTGGAGATAGCTCTGGTATGACAAAAGGGACCATGTAATTGGTCTCCTGGAGTGGGCCTCTGTAGGCCCTGACGCAATGGCAAAGGGTGCTGTTGAAGTGGTGGCAAAAGGTTTGTCTACATCCAGTGGCATATCTAAAAGGGGGGGGGGGTGCTTCTGATCACCTTAAGGCCTCCCTCCCCCCCCTTCCCCAAAATGTGAAATTATAGACATGTTTTTATTACATACCTGCACACAGTATCATAATACCAAAGTAGAAAACAAGGGCTAACAATGCCTCTGCTTCAGTATGTGAAGTGGGTTGTATGCTGCTACAATATGCCAATAACAGATTGTTTCCAAACGAATCTCCACACAAAAGAGAATCACTAATAACTGGTGTGGTTGTACATTGTGAGCTTTTTTTTTTAAGTATTAAAGCTTATGTATTTAAGTAACGTGCTCCGTTACATAGTAACATTACTTGTTTTCAGATTGCTTTTAGTAACATTATCAGTGTAACTTCCATGGTGAATTAAATACAAAGTTTACAAGCTCAGTCTCAGCATATTAATGTTAATGAATACAGAAAAAATTATACATTATAGAGGTGGGACACATTGTTGGAGCATGCACTGACCAGGAAATGTTCTAGTTTGTTTCATACACAACACTCTGTACTACCAAATTTTAAATTGTTGATAGAACAATGTGTTGAAAACTGTGTAATTGAAGCTAGTGTAGTGTAGTTTTGAGAGCTAACACAATACATCACAAAACAAAAAATGGAAACATTTTAAACTACTTCTCCAAAAGATGATGACTAGAAGAAATTCTGTCTTCTCAGGCTGGACAGTTGCCACTGCTGCTGTTTCCAAACAATAGAAGCATTATTGCTAATTCAAAACGACCTTTGTTGGTCCTGAAGGAAAATCAACATATTTCATTGACACATCAAGGTCTGACAGTCTGCCACCAGGCTGTAAGTATGATAGAAGTGATTGTTTGCTATCAAATAATGAAAAAGTTGATGACCACACGGAACTAAAACATTTCCTAAACCTTTTAGCACTCAACACAAGTTACAGGATTCCCTTCACTTTACAAAAGTGGCCAATATTAAATGCAATATCAGTAGCCTGGATAAATATTTTTGGCTAGTATATTCTCCCAAAGAGAATGCTGTCTTTTGTAAGCACTCTGCAATTTTCATAAGACAAATTCAGGTAAAGTTGGTCATCAAAGTATTGGAGCCCTGTTAACCTCACAAGTTTTTGAAGCTGCATTCATGTGAGCAACAGTTAACATAAGGCTGCTGTAACTGATGGTGACAATTCTGTTCACATCATGATGAACAAGAGAAAAGATATAAAACATTGTCTGGACCAAGGCAAGTTAGAAAAAAGGGGGGGAGGGGGGGAATGCATAGTCCCTATCATTGAGGCAGTTATTCAGTTATTCTCTGTGTACATAAGGAGATTGCATTAAGGAGACACAGGGACTTCAGGTTATTCAAGTTGACAAACAAGATGAGAAGAACATGGGTAGCTTTCACAACATTCTAAAATATTGTGCAAAAGGTGATGAGAACCTACAAGCAAGTTTGGAAGGAACTGGTAAATGTAACAAGTACATTAGTGCCCCAGTCCCAAATCAGATCATCAGTTGTATCACTAATCAATATCAGGAAGGATTGTTCAGCACATTAATGATAATTAAGGTTTCATGTTTCTTGTGGATGAAACTGCCGGTATAGAGCAACTTTCTCTTTGTGCCCATTATATTTTCTCAGACCTCAATATTCATAAAGATTTACTGCAATTTGTTCCAGTGTTTGATGTGACTGGCAAAGAATTAGATGGATCAATAATTGAAAACTTTGGTTTTGGTTTTGATGTGTTGTTTTCATGAAGACAGGGCTATGACACTGCTGCATCCTTCTCGGAAAAGGCCCATGGGGCTCATGAATTCATACAACAAGACTACCATTTAGCTATATACTCTCATTGTTTAGATCATCATTTGAATTTGGTCATCACTGACACATAAACATTCACTACAAACACTGGAAATGGCACATAATTTCATTGTAATACCAAAGGGTAGGCAAATATGAAATGATACCCTTGAATTATTAACTGATGCAATGTACTACACTCACTAGATGAATTGAGTGTCTTTTCAGCACACAAGACTTCAATGAAATATAAGGTTGTGTTGTTTCAACTCTGGGGAAGTTTCAAGAATTTGACAACAAGGTCACATCCCACAATGCCATGATTCTGTTAGCAGCCATTACAAAGGGAGATTTTGTCGTCTGCTCTGTTATACTTTCTGAACTGTTTGCACTGGGTGAGTCCATCTGTCATCAATTTTAGTACCAAGATGTAGATTTTACAGAGTTAATCAAGAGAACTATTAGTAATGAAGGAAAATGCTGGTGATATGTTCAGCTGGCTTTTCTTAGAATCCAATGAATTAGCTTCAGCCAGAGGAGTTGAAATCAAGCAGACACACATTTCTACCAAGCAAGCATATCATGGATATCAGGATACTGGTGATTAAGTCTTTGTTCATACACTTTCTGGATGCCTCCATTAGTTCACTGCAAGATCAGTTCTTGACACATTGTGAACTTTTTAGCAGTTTTAATTGCCTTCTACCACAAAAAAACTCAAGATACAGGTATCATCGATGGAGTTACAAAACTCCATTCATTTTATGTTTCAGATCCATTAGTTGCCACTTTAAGAATGACAAAGGCTGAGTTAAAACTCTTTCGTCAGTAAGTGAGTCCACTGGAGCAGTTGCCTCAAAACACAATGGAAGCTTTATCTGTCTGCAACAATCAGATCTATCCTAATGTGTTTTGGTTTCTGCAGCTCTTGGCAACTCTACCAATGACAACAGCCACAAATGAGCACAGTTTCAGTGCTCTTAAAAGAAGTGAGACAGGACTAAGAAATACAACTAGCTAGACATATCTGAATGGGCTCACCATAATGATGATTCATTGATAAGAAAGGATTGATGTCCAAAGTGTAACAAGTGATGTGCCAAAGCAAAGAGACCACCATCTTCCTTTTATATTTCAAATTTCTAGTAAATGGTTTAATAATTAGTTCTGTTTATAAATATTAAAGTATCACACAAATGCAGATTGTATATACTTCAAAGTAAATTAACATAGGACTAGACTATAAAAATAGGCAGGTAATAGAATTGGTGAAGAAAATTCTCTTAGTAAATGGATGATGTTTTATTAAAATAATTCAAATTTCATAGCTTCAGTAAATTGTTTTCATGATGTTATTAGTGTTCTAATTATACAAATGTAAACCAGTGATGCACTTTACTTTTATAATTATAGACATTAAATTAGTATGGATTAATAAATTTAACCTTCAGTTTGAACTATTGTAAAATGAAAGGCGCCTCACCCCCAACCACCAAAAATCAAAACTGTAAATATGCCACTGTCTACATATATAAACATACTCCACAAGCCATTGTATAGTGTGTGGCAGAGGGTACCTTGTACCAATACTAATCTTTTCCTTTTCTGTTCTACTTGCAAACAGAGTAAGGGGAAAATTACTGTCTGCATGCCTTCATACAAGCCCTAGTTTCTCATATCTTATCTTAATGATCATTACATGAAATATACATTAGTGGCAGTAGAATCATTCTGTAGCCAACTTCAAATGCCAGTTCTTTAAATTTTCTCAGTAGTTTTTTACGGCATTGGATGGATGAAGGAACACCACTTTAGAAGGCCTGAGGAGGATCTTGGGTAGTGCTACCTATCATCATATCCTGACATGAGGGACATCCTACCCAAGATCCTTGCCACCCTAAAGTGGTGTTCCATTGCTGATGCATCCAGCACTTCCTCTTCCAGTCCTGCTACAGGCTTATTCCACCCCATCAGAGGCTGGGCTACCTGTTAAAGAAGCCATGTCATATACCAGCTGTGCTGCAATCATAGCACATCTTTTTATATTGGTATGATGATTAAACAGCTATCCACCAGAATGAACAGCCACTGCTAAACTGTGGCCTAGAGCTTGGTAGACCACCCTGTGGCCCAACGTAACATGCTTGGTTTCAATGGCTGCTTCACAACCCAGACTATCTGGATCATCCCTTTCACCACCTGCTTTTCTGAACTGGACAGATGGGAGCCATCCTTACAACACTTTCTCCACTACTGAAATTATCCTGGCCTCAATCTATGCTAACCTTCTGTCCCCCGCCCCCCCCCCCCCTTTCACCTTCTTCCTATTCATGTCCCCTCACCTTCATTGTGTGCTGACCTCTGCCAATGCACCCACCTGTTTTCCCCCTTCCCTGGGCCTAACTCCACCCCCCCCCCCCCCCCCCCCGGCACTCTTCTCATGCCTCCATCTGCTTCTTTCACTCTCCAACTCTCCACCAGACAGTGCTCTTCTCTCCCACTTTCTGTACGCTGCTATCCCTCCCTCTTCCTTCCCCCACTCCAGAGTGCCACACAACTTGATAGTTGCAGTTTGTTCTGAGCTGCCAGAGGTGGCAGTCAAGTGTGTTTGAGGTGCGCTCGCTTGTGTGAATTTGTGTGTTTTCTTTTGTGAGGAAGGCTTTGGCCAAAAGCTAAATGCGTTACAGTATTTCCATTGTGCCTGTCTGCAACTTGACACTTCATCTTTATGGTCGGTAGCAATCTATCCTTTTCGCAATATTGTTAAACCTACCTGTAAAAAGTTTAATATCAAACTTCTGAATTGCTTCAGTGTCTCCCTTAAATCTGGCTGGATGGGGTCCAAAACACTCAAGCAATACCTGAGAATGGATTACACTAGTGTTCCACATGCAGTCTCTTTTACACATGAGCTAAATGTGCCTGAAATTGCCCCAATAAACCAAAGTAATCTATTCAAGTCACCTACTACCATCCTTACATGCTCATTCCATTTTATATCACTCTGCAACAATACACCCAGATAGTTAATTGTTGTAACTGTATCAAGCAGCACTTTAACATATTTTTCCTACTCATTTGCATTAAATTACTTTTTTCTACATTTAGTGCAAGGTGCTATTCTCAGATCAACTAGAAATTTTATCTAAGTCATCTTGTATCCTACTAAAGTCACTTGACAATGACACCTTGCTGTACACCACAGCTTCATCAGCAAACTGGGACACTACTGATGGTATCCACTCTCTTTCAAGGACAACATGCTGGGTTTTCTTACTTAAGAAGTCTTTGAGAGACATATCTGAGGACCTATTCAATATGCTCAGACCTTCATTAACAGCCTGCAGTGGGGCACTGTGTCAAATGTTTTCTAGAAATCTAGGGCTATGGAATCTGCCTGTTACCCATCATCTATGGTTCAAAGGATATCAAGTGAGGAATGCATAAGTTGAATCAACCAATGGAAAGTCTGTGATGGAATAACAACAATATTATGAAAGGGATAGATTGCTACTTACCATATAGCAGAGATGCTGAACTGTAGACAGGCACAATGAAAAAGTTTCTGTACATTTAAGCTTTTGACTAAACAGATTTCTTCCAAAATAGACAACACACACACAAGCACCATTCTCACATACATGACCATGTTCTCTGGGCTCTGTGGGTGGGCTGCTACTGCACCTGGTAGGAGCAGCAGTCTGTGGTTGGTAATAGGGGTAAGGAGGAGGCATGGGGCTAGGAGGAGGAGGGGGGAGTCTACTGCTGTGTAGGGACATGGTGGGGACAGGACAGGGCTGTTAGGGGTGTCAGAAGGATTATTTTTTTTTTTTTTTTTTTTTTTTTTTTTTTTTTTTTTTTTTTTTTTTTTTTTTGAGGGGGGAGGAGAAAAGTGGTAAAAAAAACTAGTGGATGATGCATGGGCTGAGTAGGAGACTATGTGTGCTGCAGTGGGAGCAGGGAAGGGGATAGGTAGGTGGAGGATAGAGACTAGGTAAGTTGATGCCAGGGGATTTATAGGAATGTACAATATATTGCAGGGAGAGTTTCCACTTGCACAGATCAGAAAAACTGGTGTTGTTAGGAAGGATCCACATGGCACAGACTATGAAGCACTCACTGTAGTGAAACACATTGTGTTGGGCAGCACATTCAGCAACTGAGTGGTCCAGAGGGCCTTGGCCACAGTTTGATGGTGGCCACTCATGCGAACAGAAGAACGTGTAGAAAGCAGCACAGTGGCTGCAGCTTAGCTTGTAGAGCACATGGCTGCTTTCACAGGTAGCCCAGCCTTTGACTGAACAGGAGATGCCTATGACTGGACAGGAACAGGTGGTGGTGGGAGGATATATGGGACAAATATTGCATCTAGGTCTATTGCAGGGATGTGAGGGAAGGGATGGGAATGCCTAGGTTTGGTGGGTGGCAGAACACCACTGTCCACATTTCAAGGCTTGAATCCAAGACGGAGAATGTGATTAAGTGCTTTCAGTCCTGACTGGTACTGAATGAAGAGAGCAGTGCTCTTTGTGGCCGGATGGTGGGAATGTAGGATTTGGTATGGACTGAAGAGACAAGGCACAGGAGATCTGTTTTTGTATGAAGTTGAGAGGATAATTCCACCCTGTGAAGACCTCAGTGAAACCTTTTGTCTATTTGGAGAGGAACTGCTCATCACTACCAATATGACAACCAAGGGTGGCAAGGCTGTAAGGGTTAGATGTCTCGATATGGAATGTGTGACAGCTGTCGAAGTGTAGGAATTACTGGTGATTGGTAGTAAGCTGAGCTTTGCATTAGCAACACTTTCTAAATCTGAGCTGATTTGTAGACAGAAGCTTTTTGGGCTCATGGAAATTCATTATATTCAAACTCAGAATATGTTCAAGAATTCTGCAGTGAATCAAAGTAAAGGATATTGGTTTGTAACTTTGCATGTCCATTCCTTTACCTCACGTTATATATGTGTGTCACCTGCACTACCTTTGAGTCACTTGGAACTTTGGGCTGGGTGAGAGATTCATGATGAATGCAAGCTAAGTAAGGCACCAGTGCCATAGGGCACTGTCTGTAAAACCAAATTAGGATTCCACCCAGACTTGGCAACGCTTTTGTTTGTATCTCTGTGCCAGGGATGCCTATTACTATGTCTTCCCTATGGGAATGTCTTATATTACCACACCAGACTGGTCAGTGAATGGCTGGATTAAGCCTATGACCAGCATGGCAACTGTACATAGAATCAGAATTTTCTGAAGTACTCCTCAGATCTTTCTCTAAAGTATAATGGTGAAATTCATTGTATCCTTATGCGTTGATCTTTTACAGACACATGACTTTCTACTAACTTTAGTTTGTCAACATTTGCATGTTCTTTTTTGAAGCAATAGTGCAGTAGTCTCTGCTTACTCATCATTTTCTGAATTTTGTTATTAAACCCTGGTGAGTCCTTTCCATCCTTAATCCATTTACTTGACACATACTTGCCCAGAGCATGATTTACATTCAGTTTCAACTTTGCCCATAATTCCTTTATGAACATTGTATTGGAACTAAGTAATGTCTAGCCATTATCTAAGTGAGATGCTAACAACTGTGTAACTGCTCCTTCTAGCAAAACTATCTCCTAGCCTTCTTCATGGATTTATTAACTTTAGGGACCATTGTCACTCTTGACATCATGTTCACTATCTTTGTCTCCATATTGATACTGTCAATAAGGTCAAGCCTGTGTGCTGCTACAAGGTTCAAAATATATCCATGCTCAAGGCGGTTTTCAGAAAATATATGCAAAATTACTTCACAAAGCTGTCTGTCAGTTCCACTCTACAATGAATCCATAGATGCTCCAGCCTATACTCGGTAGGTCATAGTCACTTACATTTAATACTACACGATCTGGGTATTCTACATCTACATCTACATCCATACTCCGCAAGCCACCTGACGGTGTGTGACGGAGGGTACCCTGAGTACCTCTATCGGTTCTCCCTTCTATTCCAGTCTCATATTGTTCACGGAAAGAAGGATTGTTGGTATGCTTCTGTGTGGGCTCTAATCTCTCTGATTTTATCCTCATGGTCTCTTTGCGAGATATACGTAGGAGGGAGCAATATACTGCTTGACTCTTCGGTGAAGGTATGTTCTCGAAACTTTAACAAAAGCCCGTATCGAGCTACTGAGCATCTCTCCTGCAGAGTCTTTCACTGGAGTTTATCTATCATCTCCATAACACTTTCACGATTACTAAATGATCCTGTAACGAAGTGCGCTGCTCTCTGTTGGATCTTCTCTATGCCTTCCATCAACCCTATCTGGTACGTATCCCACACTGCTGAGCAGTATTCAAGCAGTGGGCCAACAAGCGTACTGTAACCTACTTCCTTTGTTTTCGGATTGCATTTCCTTAGGATTCTTCCAATGAACCTCAGTCTGGCATCTGTGTTACCGACGATCAACTTTATATGATCATTCCATTTTAAATCATTCCTAATGCGTACTCCCAGATAATTTATGGAATTAACTGCTTCCAGTTGCTGACCTGCTATTTTGTAGCTAAATGATAAGGGATCTATCTTTCTATGTATTCGCAGCACATTACACTTGTCTACAGTGAGATTCAATTGCCATTCCCTGCACCATGCGTCAATTCGCTGCAGATCCTCCTGCATTTCATTACAATTTCCATTGTTACAACCTCTCGATACACCACAGCATCATCTGCAAAAAGCCTCAGTGAACTTCCAATGTTATCCACAAGGTCATTTATGTATATTGTGAGTAGTAACGGTCCTATGACACTCCCCTGCGGCACACCTGAAATCACTCTTGCTTCGGAAGACTTCTCTCCATTGAGAATGACATGCTGCATTCTGTTATCTAGGAACTCTTCAATCCAATCACACAATTGTTCTGATAGTCCATATGCTCTTACTTTGTTCATTAAACGACTGTGGGGAACTGTATCGAATGCCTTGCGGAAGTCAAGAAACACGGCATCTACCTGTGAACACGTGTCTATGGCCCTCTGAGTCTCGTGGACGAATAGCGCGAGCTGGGTTTCACACGACCGTCTTTTTTGAAACCCATGCTGATTCCTACAAAGTAGATTTCTAATCTCCAGAAAAGTCGTTATACTCTAACATAATATGTGTTCCAAAATTCTACAACTGATCGACATTAGAGATATAGGTCTATAGTTCTGCACATCTGTGCAATGTCCCTTCTTGGAAACGGGGATGACCTGTGCCCTTTTCCAATCCTTTGGAACGCTATGCTCTTCTAGAGACCTGTGGTACACTGCTGCAAGAAGGGGGGCAAGTTCCTTCGTGTACTCTGTGTAAAATCGAACTGGTATCCCATCAGGTCCAGCGCCCTTTCCTCTTTTGAGCGATTTTAATTGTTTACCATGTCTGAGCCTGCTTTAACCGTGACCTTCACCCAAATCATTTCACATTTCGGATCTCCGTCAATTTCCTTCGATACTATTGCACTTCTTATCGCTATAAACACGCCTCCCCCTTCACTGTCCAGCCTGTCTCTGTGGTATACATTCCAATCTGAGTTTAGGATTTCATTACTGTTTACGTCTGGTTTCAGCCAACTTTCTGTCCCTACTACTATTTGGGCGTTGTGACTGTTTATTAATGAGAGCAGTTCTGGGACCTTTCTATAGATGCTCCTGCAGTTTACTATTAGCACATTAATATTGTTATTCCCTGTTGCATTTTGCCTACTCCTACCTTGCCGCGTCTCAGGAGGCATCTTGTCGGGCCTAGGGAGGGAATTCTCTAACCTAAAAAACCCCCATGTGCACTCCAGACGTACTCTGCTACCCTTGTAGCCACTTCCGGCGTGTAGTGCACGCCTGACCTATTCAGGGGGACCCTACATTTCTCCACCCGATAGCGGAGGTCGAGAAATTTGCACCCCAGATCTCCGCAGAATCGTCTGAGCCTCTGGTTCAAGCCTTCCACTCGGCTCCAAACCAGAGGACCACGATCGGTTCTGCGAATGATACTAAAAATAGTTAACTCTGATTCCACCCCACAAGCGAGGCTTTTCGCCTTCACCAATTCCGCCAACCGCCTGTACAAACTGAGGATGACCTCTGAACCCAGACGGCAGGAGTCATTGGTGCCGACATGAGCAACAATTTGCAGTCGGGTGCACCCAGTGCTCTCTATCGCCGCCGGCAGGGCCTCCTCCACATCTTGGATGAGACCCCTCGGCAAGCAGACAGAGTGAACACTGGCGTTCTTCCCCGACCATTTTGCTGTTTCCCTAAGGGGCTCCATCACCCGCCTAACATTGGAGCTCCCAATAACTAATAAACCCCTACCCCCGTGTGCCTGCTCGGACCTTGCTGAAGATGCAGCCACATGTCCACTCACAGGCAGAGTGGGCGATGCCACACGGCCAGCCTCCACATTTACCCTCCGCCTCGTGCACCGCGAACGCCGCTGAACCCGCCACTCCCCTTGGGGAGAGGGTGGCTCAACCGCGCCCGGTACCAACGAAGAGGTCTCGACAGCAGGGACAGTGGGTGAAGCATGTAACACCTGGTGTGTACCATGTGATGCACCAGACTCCCCACTGCCACCACACTCCGAGGCAGCAGCCTGAAGACGGCTGACCATGGCCATCAACAAGCTCAGCTGTTCGCGAACAGTGGCCAGCTCCTCCTGCGTCTGTACACAGCAGTCACACATCCTATCCATCCTAAGGAATCAATTTACTATAGAGAGTTAATCAACTTTTAACTAGACTGCTAATTCACTAAAGGCGGCTGATTGTTGACTAAACTGTGATTGCTAGCCACTTCTTGTAGAAAACAATGAAAATAGCACTACTTGTCTCTGGACTGTATTGAAAACAAACACTAGTACTAATGGCACTATGGTTGACTAAAGGGACTCTCTCTGAGTGTATTCAAAACAAACACGAAATCTATGGAACACTATTACTAGCCACTGAGCCTAGACTTTCTTTGAATGATTCTAAAACTCTCTGTGGAATTGGGAGGCCAGTTAAAACATTTGATCATTGAGTTCATCTAGGCCCATTACTTAAGTCCAAATAACTTCACAGTTAAACCCAATTTCAATGTCAATAGGCACAATATTTCTCTTGACTGCAGAGAATACTCCCATTCTGTGAGGTCTAATTTGTCCTTAGGAGATTTTTTCCATGCCTTGCTAAATATTTCAGAGCTTTCTACTTCAGCCGTCTCTTGGTTCTGAAAATAATTCATGGACAGCAACTTTACTGGAGGGCAGTAAATTCAAGAATTTCATTACAAATACTTCAACAAGTTACCATTAAAATTTTGACAGAAAAATTGTCTTTATTTTGTACACTGATTTTGCTCTCTGCAAATCAACTGGTGAGTGTTTATCAGTGGACCAAAAACTAACGCCTAACCTAAAAAAAAGCCATGTGAACTCCACAAATACTTTGCTACCAGAGTAGTTGGCTCCATTTTTTAGTGCACCTTTGACCTATCAAGGGGAGTCTGACAATTCTCCACCCCAAAATGTAGGCTGACAAATCTAAAGCCAAGACCATCTGGAATCGACAGAGCCTTTGATTGAGACCCTCCACTCAGCTCTAAACCAAAGGATCTCGATCAACTCTGGATACAATTATGCAGATTCTGAGCGCTGCTTGCACCCCACAAGTAAGACCAGTAGTCCCTTAAATCTGCTGACAGCCTCAGAACTCAAGCAACAAATGTCATTGGTGCTGATGTGAGCCTCAGATTACTGCACCCCGCACACCCTCAATAGCCACAGGCAAGGCCTCTTCCACATCTCGAATGAGTGCAACCCCCCACCCCCCACCCCCTCCCTGCCCAGCAGCAACCACACATTGGATTTCTTTCCAGTCCTGATGCTATTTCCCTTAGAGGTTCCACAGCATGCCTGAATGGGTGAGGCAAGATGGCCAGCCTCCACACTGATTGTCTCGAGTGACACGAACACATTATGTCTCACCAGTTGCCCTGTGTTGAGGATGGATCCTCCATATTGTATGGAAGGCTCTTTGAATGCTGTTATCCTGTGGCACTGGGGCACCCTTGAGCATCCATCACTTTACCTGTGAGTAGGTGCAGGTGGGTAGGTTACTCACCAGGTGCCCCTGCTGCACACTTACTTCGAATGTTCAAGCCACTTTGCCACCTCCTCTTCGAATGTGCGAGCCACTTTGCCACCTCCTCCTGTCTCCACTTGGCCAGGATTGTACAGTTGCTTAGGGTACTGCCCAGATGCCTGACTGCCCACGTGTCAGCTGTTTGCCCACATCTGCTCATGAGTGTCCAGCTGGAGCAGCCTGTTGTGTGGCATTGGGTATTGTCTGGTAAGGACTCAATTTTGGAGCCAACACAAGGAAAAGCTCTCTCCATCAACAGAGAGAGAGAATATGGCAGCCACATGTCTCTCCGTTGATCAGGGGCCCATCCAGATTGTTGGCAAAAGCTAATTGCCTATACGGCAATGTACTGTCGTCAGGTCACAAAGTATTGATTGCAACAGGTGAAGAGTTAGGGGCCACCAACTATCCAGAAGCTCTGCTGCAGTCTTATTATATGCTGATGCAGCCCTGTAGTTTAGGCTGTGCCAACACTGCCCATTGGAACATGCCTGCTGGGGAGCACCCCTCAGCTCACTCACAGGCTGACACAACTAATAGGCTGCCTACCAGGTAAGCATTCTGCACCTGTGTGAACCTCTTAGCTACCCCTGCTCATGGTTCTGAGACCAGGACAGCCCAGTCATATACATCTCTGCCCAGCTGCCTCTCTGCCCATGTGTCAGCTATTTGATGACCCCTGCCCACAGGCAGACACTTGAGTTGGAACAGTCTACTGTAGGAGCTTGAAAAGACAGTTAGAGCATCTTAAGTGGGTACAGATTAGGCAGCTGCTTTCATCTTTCCTTCAGAAGTACTAAGTATATGCTCAAATTCATCATTTGTTTGAGTTTGGAATGGGGGTGTCAATAAATGCATGATACTACATTGTGTGCAGAAATCCGAGAAGACTGATGTAAACTGAGGGCTGTTATTGTGCTTGGGGGTTCCTCTATGGTAAAAAATTACCCCAAAGCCTGAGTAGCTGTTTCTGAAATGATGTGGCGATGGCTGTTGAACAGAAATTTAAAGTAGGTGTTTACAATGATGATCCTCCTTGATCTGAGAAATGGACCAGGAGATACCAACATGGATGAGTCTCACAGGTCTTCTGGTGGGTTGGTCATGACGAAAAAATGTTTGTTGGTTTCTGACGGACACAGTGTAAGTAAATATTTCTATATCGAAGTGGATCTACTATATCATTACCAAATTAATACAGCAGTTGCTGATGTGAATTACTGCATTCCTTTGTAAATAAGAAAGGTCTGATTTGC
The DNA here is from genome assembly GCF_023864345.2 of Schistocerca serialis cubense. Classification (NCBI taxonomy): domain Eukaryota; kingdom Metazoa; phylum Arthropoda; class Insecta; order Orthoptera; family Acrididae; genus Schistocerca; species Schistocerca serialis. Next base: position 417,231,733 of record NC_064644.1, read on the forward strand.
CTTCTGCTTTTTGTCACTTCTCTTCCAGTTCTCTCTTGCAGCAGCAGATTAGCATATAAACATCCTTGTAGTTACACCCAAAAAGTTTGGTAATAATTACTACTTTTGTCCAAGTTTCATTTGTAGATCACTGTTGTTACCTTTTGTTACTAATTATATGAAAAAGTTATTCTATTTCATTGTAACTGAGGTGGCTGAGCGGTTCTAAGTGCCACAGTCTGGAACCGGGCAACCGCTACGGTCGCAGGTTCGAATCCTTACTTGGGCATGGATGTGTGTGATGTCCTTAGGTTAGTTAGGTTTAGGTAGTTCTAAGTTCTAGGGGACTGATGACCTTAGCAGTTAAGTCACAGTGCTCAGAGCCATTTGAACTGTTGTAACTGAAGCTGGAACAAGATCATTTTGGTGATGTATCAGTTTGTGCACCAATTGCATGCCATTACATGCAGATTTGCACACACAGAAAAGTCAAACCTTTGCAATATAAATTTATCATACCAAGTACGATTCTTGTTGCTCAAAGTAACTCATCTTAGCTACTTGCCAACAATGATTCACAGCCTGACAACCAGCAAACCAGGTAATTCAATTAATTACATCAGACCATTAGAAGTCTTAATACATTGTTATTACTCTGTTCAGTAATGCTTTTCATATTCAATTCCTGCGGTGATCATTGTGACGCATTCCAGCTTCCAGATAATTATGTTTCACAAGAATGCTACATCAGTAATTTTCTCAATTCTCAAAAATTCAAAAAAACATGTTAGCTTCTCTGTTTTTTTTGTTTTTTTTTTTTTGTTTTTTTTTTTTGTTTTTTTTTTTTTATGGGGTGAGTTATATTGGCTATATTACAACAGGATTTTTCTTTAACATGACCACATACATGATAAATTGTAGGAAACTAATTTTCTCTGCCACATAATTATAGTTATTCTTTGTTTCTTCATGGAAACAATTCATGGAGTATGATGAGACAATAATACATTAACGCTAACAATACCAAGGCATTTTCCATAATGGAAATTTCCAGGGGAAGGTGGGGGGCTACTCACCCCAAAAAAATTAAAAAATACAAAATTCATTAATTATTGTTGAATTATATTAACAACTTACATTTTAAAGAGATATTGTTGTGTAAGTAGGGTGCAGAGCCCAAAAATATCTTTTAGCACACACTTGCAATATCAACACCTTCCAATAAAGTGTACTACTGACTTCATGACAACCACAAAACATTTTAAAAATTCAAAATTAATTCATTTTTGTTCACTTTTACTCTCAAAACACTTCTTAAAGAGATATTGACGTGTGAGTATGGCCCTGAAGCTCAAAATACTGCATATGATATTCATTGGGGAAAGTGACATCTACTACTGAGATTTAAATATTTGGGGTGAAATTTAACTAAAAATTTAAAACGTATATGGAATCTGATAGAAAAACTCATTAAAAACTACAAATATGTTTTTCCATTATTTTAAACTATAAAGTAACTGAATAAATTACTTTTGTTTAAATGGTGGGCATAAAGGACTCCCCCCACCGCACCCCTCCCAGTATTGCAAGAGTTGAAGAAGAATGTAAAAATTATATCCATACAGAAGTAACTGAGTAAATGGATAAGGTAGGTAGGAGACAAAATACTGGCAGAAGTAAAGCTGTGAGTACCACGCGTGAGTCGTGCTTCGGTAGCTCAGTTGGTAGAGCACTTGCCCGCGAAAGGCAAAGGTCCCGAGTTCGAGTCTCGGTCGGGCACACAGTTTTAATCTGCCAGGAAGTTTCATATCAGCGCACACTCCGCTGCAGAGTGAAAATCTCATTCTGAACACACAGGGTGTTCATAAAGTCTGGAAACACTTTCAGTTATTTATTGCACAAGTACTGAACACTGTACAGATGTCATACATATCGTATTTTGAAGAGAAACTCTGAAAGTTTTTTTTTTTACAAACATTTGATATGCGAACCATGAGTGACCCGGCAGATGTCAATACTGTAATCGAATTCTTGCCGTACCCGTCCCAGCAAGGCATTGTTGACAGTGGCAGTTGCTTCCTGTTAGCTCTCCCGGAACTTTGCTATGTCATGTGGTAGAGGCGGTACATACACCAGATCTTTAATATGTCCCCACAGAAAAAAGTCACACGGAGTGAGATCTGGTGATCAGGGAGGACATTTCATGAAACAGCTGTCCCCTTCTGTAGCATGAGCAATCCATTGATGCGGCAATTCCATGTTCAGGTACCCACGAACTTCACGATGAAAATGGGGTGGAGCCCCATTCTGCTCAAAGATGAATGGAGAGTCCGATTGCATTTGAGGCATCAGTCATTGCTGCAACATGTCCAAGTAGGAATATCCAGTGACAGTGCTCTCAGCGAAGAAGAATGACTCGTACAGTTTTCGACGTGACAAGGCACAAAAAACATTTACCTTTGGGGAATCACACTCAAATTCAATGCATTCATGTGGATGCTTTGTACCCCAGATTCGACAATTATGCTTGTTCACTTTCCCATAAGTGTGAAAAGTGGCTCTGTCACTAAAAATTAAGCTATCAACAATGCCATCCCCATCCTCATTCAATTGTTGTAACTGTGAACAAAACTCAAAATACTTCTCTTTGTCGTCATAATTGAGCTTCTGCACTACCTTCAATTTGAATGGTTTCATTGACAACTTCTGTCACACGACTTTCCACACTGTCATTGGAGCCATTTTGAGTTCACAGGATGCATGACTCGCTGCTTTCTTTGGACTCCTTATGAATGTTTCTCGTATGTGATCCACATTCACTTCACTCACATTGGGACGTCTGCTTCTCTTTGCTGCACACAAGCAACCCGTCATAACAAATTTGCTGTGCCAGTGGTAAATGGCCTTCCTTGTTGGTAGCTTCTTACCGTGCTTGGTTCTAAACATCTGTTGAACAGCTGTAGCACACTTGTTTTTGTCGAACTCCAATACTCATGGAGCTCACTCTGCACCTGAACTCGCCATGTTTGCGACTAGTGCTGACGATTGGCAAATTACCAAACTATGGTGTGGGGGTATACATGAGAAAAAAATAAACTTTCAGGTTTTCTCTTGAAAATGACACATGTATGATATCTGTACAATGTTTGGTTCTTGTGTATAAATAATTGAAAGTGTTCCAGGGTTTATGTACACCCTGTATATAATGAAACCAGAAAAATTTTAGATGTCTGCATGTCATTGTAAAATAACTGGTAAGGAGGACTTTCCCTCTTCTCCAAGTATAGAGTACTCATACAGAGTTTGCCATTTGCTTTAAACTTTTAATGGTGTTTAAACTTAACAATAATCAGTAGCTTAGTTGAGCTAGATGGCTGAAATCATCAAAGCAAGTTCACGTAACAGTGCTGCAATGCTCGAATGTTGACTTTTGTTGATGCCATATTCGAGAACATTCAGTTGTGTGTCATCATATTTTTGTTTATGTAAATTCACATATGTGAATTCTGTCATTTTGTAAATGTTCTGGTAAAGATAAGCTATTCTAAGTATGGTGGACAAAATCTCAGACAGAATTCAGGGCATGATTTTAGGAGGTCATAGCCTTGTTGTATTAGCTGATTAATACAGTCAGACCAGGATAATGCCCACTGGCAAGTGGTGTACTAAGTTGTTGTTTGGAGGGATGAGCAGTACCATGACTGGATGTGATGGCCCAGGAAATGTGTTTTGAATTAGGCTGGTGCAGTAATTACATCCAGTGAAGGCTGAGATAATGGTGATGTATTGCTGTAAAGAATTTGCCTCAAATGTCAAGTCTGTACGAGAGGGAACATTTGACATTGAAAGGTTGGCAACTGTAAGAATGTAAGTACTATTGTTTGTTAGTAGATTTAATCTGAATAGAAGTGTGTAGCTGACTTTTTGTGAGGATGTAACCATGTGAAATTTAATTGTGAGAATGTATTTAGAGATTCCAGGAATTTTAATGAGTCAACCTCACCATGGCTACATATGGCAAAGATGCCATCAATGCTTCTAAAACAAACCAGGGACTGAAAGCTTATGGATCCCAGGAAAGCCTTCTCCAAATGACCCATGAAAATGTTGTCATAGAAAGGATCCATTCTGGCCCCCATGGCTGTACCCCTGATCTGTTTGTATGACTGCTCCTCAAAAGTCAGGTAGTTGTTCACAAGTATAAATTTGATTAAGGTGAGCAGGAAGGATGTCATAGGTTTGGAATCAGGTGGATGTTAACTGAGGAAATGTTCAACAACAGATTGATCTTGTATGTGGGAAATGTTGGTATACAGGAAGGTGGCATGAATGGTAACAAGTAAGGTGTATGGTGGGAGTGGGACAGGCAAAGACTTCAGATGATCTAGGAAACTGTTGGTGTTTTAATATAGGATGGATATCTTTGTACTACGGGTTGCAAGTCTTGATCAACTAATGGAAGATATATGTTCAGTAGGTGCTTTGAAGCCACCAACTATGGGACAGCCAAGATGGCTGGGTTTGTGGATCTTAGAAGGTAGGTAGAAGGTGGTGGTGTGTGTTTTGGGCTGCGTAAGAATTTTTATGGATTAAGGCGTTAGTCCTTGTGAGGGGCCTCAGGTTTTAAGGAGGGACTGCAGATCCGTTTTAATCATAGGGATGGGATCTTGATGGAAGATGCTGTATGCAGAAGTGTCAGACAGTTGGCATAGAACTTCCACCTACATACACCCATTGGTCAAGTACCACAGTGGTAGATCCCTTGTACGATGGGAGGATAGTGATGGAGTCATCAGCTTTCGGGGAACGAAGAGCCTGGAGTTCTGCACAGGACAGGTTGGGGCTAGTTGTAGGGCCTGAGGGAGGCTTCTGAAGCAGTTCTGGATGTGAGGAATTCTTGGAAGTAAGGGATAATTTTGAGGTATCAGTGGCGCATCAAGTTGTGATTATGCCCAGAGGTCAGCTGTTGGAATCATTTGGGAATGGATTGCAAAGCGGTATTTCCAGTAGACATTACATATGAAGGAAAGCAGGTCTTTCACAAAAGCACCATGATTAAATGCAGGTTTAGGGATGAAAGTGAGGTCCTTGAATAATATAGATAATTCATGAGGGGAGAGTACTTTAGATGAGAGACTGAGAACACTGTACTGTTGGGATTGGTTCTTGTGATTGTGAGTTATTATTGGTCCAGGAGGCAGTGGTGAAGGCTGGGGGATGTTAAGGAGGTTGGCCAAACTTGGTATGCAGGAGAGGAGTCATGGTTGTTAGTGTGGCCGTTTAGGAAGCTGCAGAGGAACAGGAACAAAAACACCACTGTTGAGGTAGTTTGGGAGAAGGTGGGATAGTTAGTTTCAAATACAGCAATTTCTTGCACTTACCCAGCTAATCTGCAAATTTCCACTCCACCAGACTTCTCCCCTTCCACAGAACCCTGCAGTTATCTGCCCCTCATATTTCATTGGATGGTATCACCTGCCAAGCCAACTTGAAACTGCAACACCATGCCAGACTTCACCTGAAAAAAACTATCCCACCTTCTCCTAAATTACCTCAACAGTTTTTCCCTTCCTGTCCCTCTGCAGCCACGTTGTCAACCACCACTCCTCTCCTACAAACCAAGTTTGGCCAACCCCCTTAATGTCCCCCAGCTTTCACCACTACCCCCCAGACCAAGAATAACTCATAATCACAAGAACCAATCACGACAGTACAGTGTCCTCAGTCTCACATCTAAGGCACTCTCCCTCCCAAATTATCTGTGTTATACAGGAGTCTCACTTTCGGCTCTAAATCTCCATTTAGTCATGCTGTTTCAGTGAAGAACACGCTTTCCTTCACACATAAAACAAACTGTAAATATCACTTTGCAATCCAATCCCAGACCAAAGTCCAACAGCAAACCTGACATTGAACCCTGTTTTGAACAATTCTGACCATGGTCCACCATCACTACCTCAAAATCATCCGTTAAAAGCCTTCCAAGAATTTCTCATGTCCAAAATTTCTTCATGGCCATTCCTCAGGTCCCTACTACATGACCCTAACCTGTCCTATGCAGAACTCCAGGTTCTTCATTCTCTAAAAGCTGATGACTCCATCATTATCCTCCAGCAGCCAAGGTAACTTACCAACAGGAGTATGTAAGTGGAAGGTCTAACCAGCTGTCTGACACCTCTACATACAGTATCTGCCATCAAGATCCATTCCTGTAATTCATTTAGGATGAGTGGGCATAGCAGAAGGTGTATACTGGCAACACACAATATCCTGTTTCAGAGCATGCCTCACAGAATGACAATCGTGACCTCAATATCTGTTTCACCACACAAACATCTGTATTCTTCCCCTATACAGCAGTTTCTCAGAACTCCACAGATGAGAACTGGTGTTACGATATGTCCCTGGTTCTTGCCACCTGCCTGGCCTTAATTTATGTTATTTTTTTCAGTCTCAGCAGCTTTTCACAGTAGCTATTCCTTCTTTCACTCCCTTTCAGTTTTCTACACTTTTCATTTTGTGATCTGTCTATTTTTTGCCATCCTCATCCCAATTCTATCACAAATAATTCAAGTAACTTTTCCCTCTAATTACCTTGTGCACAATGTTTCACCAATAATCTCTGTCTAACATGTTACCCTATCTTCTAAATTTGAACTCTCAGGTTTTCAAATCTCATCTGGTGCAGTCCATAATAATCAGTCTTTCTTTCTCATCCTACCTGATAAGTCTCTCCTGAACCAGTGTTCTGGGTGACTCTTCTGAACTCTACCTGCTTCCCTAGTGATACAGATAGCTGTACCATAGGAGCATCCAGGACAGAGGGCTATCTGTTGAGAGGCTGAAGAATGGCAGCAGCGTTTTCAGTAGTTTCAGGAGCAACAAGCAGTCTGGATAATTGACTGATCTGGCCTTGTAACATCAACCGAAATGGGATTGCTTTGCTGGTACTGCTAATTGCTAAAGCAAGGGGAAACTACAGCCATAATATTTCCCAATGACATGCAGCTGTACCCTATGGTCAAATGATGATGGCATCCTCTTGGCTAAAATATTTGGAGGTAAAATAGTCCCCTATTATGATCTCCAGTTGGGAACTGCTCTGGAGAATGTCGCCATCAGGAGAAACGAAACTGGCGTCCTACAGATCAGAGTGTGGGATATTGGAGTTCTTGATTTAGCAGGTAAGTAGACAATGTATAAAGGGAAATGGATAGGTTGAAGTTAGATATAGTGGGCATTAGTGAAGTTCAGTGGCAGGAGGAACAGGACTTCTGGTCAAGCAATAACTGTGAATAAGAAAATAGGAATGTGTCTAAGCTGATATGAACAGTATAGTAAATGCTTTGTTCATAGCCAAGATAGACACAAAGCTCACACCTTCCACAGCAGTACAAGTTTATATGCCAACTAGCTCTGCAGATGATGAAGAGATTGAAGAAATGTATGATGGGATAAAGGAAATTATTCAGATAGTTAAGGGAGACAAAAATGTAATTGTGATGGGGGACTGGAATCCAATAACAGGAAAAGAAAGAGAAAGAAAAATAGTAGGTGAATTTGGGGAGGGGGGGGGGGGGGGGGGGGAATGACAGAGGAAGTCAATTAGTAGAATTTTGCACAGAGCATAATTTAATCATCATTAACACTTGGCTTAAGAAACATGAAAGAAGGTTGAATATGTGGAAGAGACCTGGAGAAACCAGAGGGTTTCGGATTGATTATACACTCCTGGAAATGGAAAAAAGAACACATTGACACCGGTGTGTCAGACCCACCATACTTGCTCCGGACACTGTGAGAGGGCTGTACAAGCAATGATCACACGCACGGCACAGCGGACACACCAGGAACCGCGGTGTTGGCCGTCGAATGGCGCTAGCTGCGCAGCATTTGTGCACTGCTGCCGTCAGTGTCAGAAAGTTTGCCGTGGCATACGGAGCTCCATCGCAGTCTTTAACACTGGTAGCATGCCGCGACAGCGTGGACGTGAACCGTATGTGCAGTTGACGGACTTTGAGCGAGGGCTTATAGTGGGCATGCGGGAGGCCGGGTGGACGTACCGCCGAATTGCTCAACACGTGGGGCGTGAGGTCTCCACAGTACATCGATGTTGTCGCCAGTGGTCGGCGGAAGGTGCACGTGCCCGTCGACCTGGGACCGGACCGCAGCGATGCACGGATGCACGCCAAGACCGTAGGATCCTACGCAGTGCCGTAGGGGACCGCACCGCCACTTCCCAGCAAATTAGGGACACTGTTGCTCCTGGGGTATCGGCGAGGACCATTCGCAACCGTCTCCATGAAGCTGGGCTACGGTCCCGCACACCGTTAGGCCGTCTTCCGCTCACGCCCCAACATCGTGCAGCCCGCCTCCAGTGGTGTCGCGACAGGCATGAATGGAGGGACGAATGGAGACGTGTCGTCTTCAGCGATGAGAGTCGCTTCTGCCTTGGTGCCAATGATAGTCGTATGCGTGTTTGGCACCGTGCAGGTGAGCGCCACAATCAGGACTGCATACGACCGAGGCACACAGGGCCAACACCCGGCATCATGGTGTGGGGAGCGATCTCCTACACTGGCCGTACACCACTGGTGATCGTCGAGGGGACACTGAATAGTGCACGGTACATCCAAACCGTCATCGAACCCATCGTTCTACCATTCCTAGACCGGCAAGGGAACTTGCTGTTCCAACAGGACAATGCACGTCCGCATGTATCCCGTGCCACCCAACGTGCTCTAGAAGGTGTAAGTCAACTACCCTGGCCAGCAAGATCTCCGGATCTGTCCCCCATTGAGCATGTTTGGGACTGGATGAAGCGTCGTCTCACGCGGTCTGCACGTCCAGCACGAACGCTGGTCCAACTGAGGCGCCAGGTGGAAATGGCATGGCAAGACGTTCCACAGGACTACATCCAGCATCTCTACGATCGTCTCCATGGGAGAATAGCAGCCTGCATTGCTGCGAAAGGTGGATATACAATGTACTAGTGCCGACATTGTGCATGCTCTGTTGCCTGTGTCTATGTGCCTGTGGTTCTGTCAGTGTGATCATGTGATGTATCTGACCCCAGGAATGTGTCAATAAAGTTTCCCTTTCCTGGGACAATGAATTCACGGTGTTCTTATTTCAATTTCCGGGAGTGTATAATGGTTTGAAAGAGATTTACGAATCAGATTTTAAGTTGTGAGACATTTCCAGGGGTAGATGTGGACTATGACCATAATTTATTGATTAGCAACTGTAATTTAAAGTTGAACAAATTGCAAAGAGGCACGAAATTAAGGAGATCAGACTTGGATAAGTTGAAAGAGCCAGAGATTCTTGAAAGTTTCAGCAGGAGCATTGTAGAATGGTCAACTAGAATAGGGAAAAGGATTAGTAGACGACAAATCGATAGTTTTAAGAGATAAAATGGTGAAAGTAGCAGAGGATAAAATAGGTAAAAAGACCAGGCCTAGTAAAAATCTTTGAATAATACTTGAGATATTGAATTTAATTCCCTCCTGGGTTGCCGCCTTGTCAGAGGTACCTTCAATGCCATGTGGGAGGGCTTGAGTGTTCTGTTGAAGTCAAGAGCTGTGCTGGAGGTAGCTTAAGTCGCCCAAGCTGGAGTGGTCTTGACAGAGGAGCCAGAGAAAGTGTGTCCCACTACATAGGACAGCGAGACCTCTAGGTGCATAGTGAAGCCAACTTCCCCAAAGTTGAGACTTAGCCATGGCATGCATGCACAAGGACAGGGAATTTGTTATACAGAGTAACTGTAGTTTTGTATATGTTTGTGAAATAAAGTAGTGGTAAACTGTAATATTCATGTTTACAGTACATAGACATTTTGTGCAAAGTACTGATTTAAAACACACACACATGATTAACATACATTTTTCATTCATAAATGCAATGCGAGTGTCCTTCCTCACGTCCATGAAATCGCAAGCATGACCAGAACTCAAATTTGAAGTATCGCCATTCAGTGTCCCACTTCTCCTCAGTTTCACTCAGATGCTTTGTTTTTCTCTGAAATAATGCATAATCTCCATTACCGATATTTCAGTCAGAGCACAACTACAGAAAAATATAAACAATTCTAACTGATCCAGATGCATGGTTTACCTATTCAGTTTCTATTATTACAAATACAAGGTGATTCATGAAGGTATGCAAATATTTTAATATGTTAGTCTACAAGTAAAACTAAAGAAAAAGTTCATATAAACATAGGTTTGGAAATGTTTAGTTACTGAGTTATGGCTAATAAAAGATTTTGCCTCAAATTTAGCAACTTTGCTAATATGAAGCCATTGCAACAGTGTATGAGGTTAAAGTAAAGCATAATTTCCATTTATTTTGTTGTTGTTAGTCTGGTGAATCTAACAATACATGTCCCAGACATGTATTTGCAGTAGTTTTCCAGAACATCCAGAGAAGCAAAGATTATTATACAAGTAAATTTGTTTACTTTCCATTAACAATGTAGAAACTTTTATGTCATTGTTGGCAACCATTATTGAGTTGTTTCAGTCATTTCCTAACATTGAAATTAGTTAGTTTTCTGTATTATTCAGTAACATCATTTTTCCAAAATTAAATTCTCTACAACTTCTGTTGAAAACTTTGTGCAATTGTCTGGAATTTCAAAAACAAATTGGACCAAGTAGTTTATAAATTAAAAATTTTACGAAATTACCTCTTTGCTTCTCTGGATGTTCCTGAAAACTGCTATAGATACACATCTGGAACATGTTTTATTAGATTCACCAGATCAATAACAACAAAATAAATTGAAATTGTGCTTTACTTTAACCTTGTACAGATTTGCAATGGCTTCATATTAGCAAAGTTGCTAAATTTCAGGCAAAATCTTTTATTAGCCATAACTCTGTAACTAAAAATTTGTGGACCTATGTTTGTATGAAATTTTTTATTTTGTTTTACTTGTAGAATAAAGTATTAAAATATATGCTTACCTTTGTGAATCACCCAGTATATGATTAAATAATTTGTTTCAGATAGTAAAACTTATTCATATAAACAAGTTCTTAGTAGCTCCAATGCCTCAGTGTAGCATTGGGGATGCATGTAGTGTATGTGGAGTCAAGGTTACAAGATACTATGCTAATCAAGTGATTACTAATTACAGTAACTTTGACAGTGGAAAATCCAGGACAGAATGTAACAATATTATGAGAAGGAAAGTTACTACTCACCATATAGTGGAGATGCTGAGTCGCAGATAGGCACAACAAAAGGCCATTGGCCGAAAGCTTTAAGGGTGAAAATCTTTTTATTGTGCCTGTTTGCCACTCAGCAACTCTGCTCTATGGTGAGTAGCAACTTTCCTTCTCATAATATTGTTACAGTAGATTTGATTATTTTGTTAATTCATCAAGTAGCTTTCAGAATATAATATTATACATGTCAGATAGAATAAAATTGTTTTCTTCTCCTTCTTCCAACCTTACACTCCTTATTCAAAAACATTAACCAATAAACTGACAGATAGTAGTTGCATGTACTTCACAGTCTTATATGTTCCTTTTACTATGAAATTTTATTTATATAATGACAAGTGTTTCCTTATGTGAAGATATTCCACTGATGAATCATGTTCAATCAAGTATAATCCTTCCTAGTACATCACATCCTCATTCTCCAGTCAACATAATGTACATAAGTGATCAAGCATAATGTTTGTATAAGAAATAGCATAGTACTGATTATTATAACAATAACTAGATAACTGAGCGTGTCTAATAATAATAATGACAGACAAACATGTATAAACAGTGTGCACCATACTACATATTTTTTTGTTCCATGACGGAGAGTTCACATAAGTATTATTCATCTAAGCTTATGACTTCAAAATATGTAACTAACATTTGTGTAGGATTTTATGTCCATGTCCATCAACCATAACATTATGAACAATGACCTCCTGTCAATATAAACCTATACAGGTAATATCATTGGCATCTGGTGAGGAATGACTGCTAGTTAGGTACACACATGGTTCATGTATGAGGGTCATTCAATAAGTAATTCCCCACATTTTGTAAAAAAAAGACGTTAATATATATAGACAAACATCCTTGTTCATGCTTCACATTTGATGTTTGTTCTGTGTGCTGGTGAAGCTTCGAATCCTTCTGGCAGATAGCAGACGAAATACATCAACAAGTCCAGCTTCCAATGCTGCTGTGTAGCAACATTTTACTAGGTCACTCCAAAAATCTGTGAGGCAGAGTGCATGTGAAAGGGTGGTAAGCTGATCAAGCGTACAATGAATTCTGAAGGGTGCAAAGTGAAAAGTGTACAATCCAAGATCACTGCACACTTTGAATGAGGATGACTTGGATCAAAGGGTGGAGTACTGCTAGTGGTCTGAATGCATGCTTCATGAGGATGGATGGTTTATAGGGATGGTTATCTGGCCTGATGAGATGCAATTCAAATGAAATGTACCATGAACCACACAACTGTATGTACTGGACTCCTAAAAATCCTCATGTCCAGGTGGACAAACATGTTAATCTACTGGGTATTAATGTGTGGTGTGTTCTGTTATTGTGCAATTTAATTGGTCCCTTCTTCTTTGAAAGTACTGTAAATTGTGAATGTATCTTCATATGCTGCAAACATTGATTTTACCTTCCATTTGAAAGATGTTTGGAAATGAAAGAACAAGACGGTGCTCATCCTTAGTACCACAGAGATGTCAGACCCTACTTGGATGAAAATCTATCTGAATGATGGAAAGGTTGAAGAGGAACTATTGAGTACCCACCATGGTCTCCAGACTTCTCATCTCCTGACCTCTACCTATGGTGGACCTTGAAAAATGAAGTTTATTAACAGAAGCCAGATACACTGAACGAGCTACGAGAAACCACTGAGGCATCCTGTGCAGCTTGACACAGGCAATATTGACAGCCATAGTTTGGTCAACAATTCAGCAGCATCAATGTTGTTTGGCTGCTAATAGTGCTCACATTAGACACATAAAATAACAATATTTTAAATGGTATGTAATTTTGTTCCATTAATATTGACTATCAAAGAGAGTCTACATTTTTCTAGACCCCTCTTCATACAAAATAGATTCATGCATAGACTACTCCCTATACTTTAGAATGACTGAATAATCCTTCTCTATGCCAAATAAAGGTGGTCTGACATAAATTGTAGATAAATAGTACAAGTGTATTTTTTTTAGTATGACAATGGTGTAATAGTTCCAAGTTTTCATAGCATGACATTTATAACACAAGCAATATCTGTAGTTATGATTAAAGAATTAATATAGTACATCTCATGATTGTATGTATGCATGTAAATATCTACATTCAACTTACATAAAATTTTGTGTAAGTGTACAATAGTGGGTGTCGAATTAATAATAATTTCAAACATTTTATTATGTGGTTTTAAGGATAATAAATGTGGTAGTAAACTAAGTATGGTCCTTGAAGCATCTTTGTGTGTGCACTGTTTTGGTAAGGTGTGAATGAAATATTTTGTTGCAGGTAACTTTAATCCACTCATTTGCACTTACAAGGGAACCCCATTACGATAAAATTACATGTGTGTTTTACTTGAAGTTAGCTATAACAGGGAGAAGACACGCTTTGTTGGTGCTGTACATTTTAGTAATTTTGACTGAGATACACTTATACTGCAGTGTTGTACACGACAGAATGAAAGAACAAAGAATAATGTGACTCTAGAGACTGAAGTTTTTGTAACATGATTTAAATGGCTAGGGACCTAAAGTTTGCCTCACACTGGACGCATAAAGGTCATGCATCCTCTTGGGGGCTTACTTTGGCTTTTACAAAAGCATACAAAATTACTTGTATTCATCAATATTAAGTTACTACTTATTTACCAATTTTAGTTTGAAACTTATATGGTTTTAACTGTATTACATTTTTTAACCCAAATAAGTTTCTTCATTTTGGATAAAGTTGCGTATAAGCATTTGAATGAGGAATCTGTAATATTTCAAATGGTTCAATGTAATTATTAGAAAAATTTCTTAATTTCCCCTCTGTCTGCCCTTGATTTTTCATTTGTCTTCATAAAAACAAGGTTACCTGTCTTAAATTATGTCACTTTCAACCATGGAGGTAGATTTTTACCTCCATGCTTTCAACTACCTATCATGTCTCTGCTTCCTGTTATTACATTGTTCTTCCATGTTTTTCCTAAACACTTCTTCTCTTTCTTGTGCAGTAAGATTTTTGCATGCATGGAATTCTATCATTTCATTTATTAAATTAGTGGGTTACTTGCTATACATGATCCCATAAGGTGAAAACGATTTAAAATGTCTTTGAAACTACTTATATGTTCAATGCAGTTTTTATGCTCTTTACTGCAGTAGGCCCTACATAATCTCCCAATTTCCCTCATGTATCATTTAGCAGGGTTTCTTAATGGATGACATGCTGATATTAATGTGTGCTTTACATTTTTCTCTTCTACAAATTCTTTTTATTTATTTAGTCCTTCTAATCCTACATGTATAGAATATATACAAGGATGTTGGACATGGTTCAGTCTGTACAAGATAAAATACAGTTTGTATTGCACACTTAAGGACTAGATATTTAAGTAATTTAGCAAAGAATCATATATACAACAAACATTAGAGAAAACATACAAAGTAGAATGATCATAATGCATCTTTATTTTTGTTGTTTGCTTTCTAGGTACTCTGTCAGGCTGTAAAAGCAATGACCAATTAAATATGCCTTTAGTTCAGCCTTAAAACTACAGATTTTACTTCCTGATTTAATATGGTTAGGCAGATTATTGTAAATTTTTATCCCAATATGAAGACTGCCTTTTTGGCACAATGATGTTCTCACCTTTTTCATATGAAGATCAAATTTTTGTCTTGTTTTGCATGCACATATATCTTCATTTTTTAATACGATATCTGGGTGTCTATCAATATATTATTCTATGAAAACTGATGTTTTGTAGATAAAAATGCAAAGAAGAGGAAGAACTGGCAATTTTTTGAATATGGGTCTGTTTACCCCTTCAATAATTCTTAATATTCTCTTTTGCATCCTGAAAAGTTTAATATTTCTTGTTGCATTGCCACAGAAGATTATGCCATATTTAATTACAGAATGCACATGGGAGCAGTATACATTTAACAGGCTGCCTTTGCTGCAACAAGTTTTTAAGACCCTTATCAAGTAGCACGTTTGCTCAGTTATCTTTGCAAATATTCAGTGTGTACCTCCCATTTTGTGTTGTTCTGGAGCCAGAGTCCAAGAAAATTTGTGCTGTCAACACTTTCAAGAACTCTGTCCCTAATTCTATTTGTATTTTTGGGTGGTGTTTTCCTTTTACCAGAAGTTAAGTGCTACTGTATTTTCTTTTTTTATAATTAGCTTGTATAGCTGAACCACTGTTCTACAGTATTCATTGTTTGGATAGTGGAATCTTTCGGTTTTTCTTATGTTTTGCCACTAATAAGGAAGCTTGTATCATCTGCAAATTGGATGGTAGTTTGGAAATACTTGTTGTACGTAAAATCATTGACGTAGAGGAGAAACAGAATGGGGTCCTAATACTGATCCTTGAGGGACGCCGTATTTTACATTTTCACATCCTGAATAGTAGTAGCTGATTTTATTATGGTCAGTATAATGCACTTCAACCACCTCTTTGTAACCCCATAGATATGTCCTGAGCCACTCATTGGATATACCTCTAATTCCTAATTGGTCAAGCTTCTGCAGTAGGGCATTACGGTCAATGACGTCAAAAGCTTTGAATAAATCAAGACATATGCCCATCACAAGCTCACTCGTATCCAGTTTAGCATAGATTTCATTAAGAAATTCAAATATGGCACTCTCAGTTGAATAGCTGGTGAGGTAGAGAGAATTTTGTGTTTATTTAGGAAATCAGACAATCTCTTATTCAAAAAAATTTCTAAAATTTCTGAAAATACAGGCAGTAGAGCTATTGGTCTTTAATTTGAAACACATTCTAGATTTCCTTTTTTGATCAGTGGTTTCAGTTTTGCTGTTTTTAAACATGAAGGGGAGGTTCCTGATGCCTGTGAGCTGTTGCTCAAGTGTGTCAAGGGTTCAGCTAAGGCAAGACAGCATTTTATTTTTTTAATAATCGCATCTGGTATTCCATCAATTCTGCATGAGTGTTCTGTTTTCAAGGTTTTTATAACTGATAAAATTTCTTCAGTATTTTTGGGTGAAAGGAACAGTGATATAGACACATTTCTCATGCTATTGGATGATGGAGGTGATATTTTGTTGTTTTCTTCCAATCCACTCACCAACTGTTCACTTATGTTTGCAAAATATTTGTTGAAGGTCTCTGCAATTTTTGTTGGGCAAGAAGTCATTTGCCCTTCATAACATAAGTTAATATTTTTGTATTGTTTGGTTTCACTTGCTTGATTTTTTATAACTTCCCATATAGCTTTAGATTTGTTTTTCGAATTTTCAATATATTTGTCTTTTGCCATTGTTTCAGCTTTCCTTATGGCATTTTTAAGGATCCTCTTGTAATTCTTCAGGTACAAATGAAATTCATGAGGCATGTTCTGTCTTTGCTATATTGTGTAATCTTCTCTTCTCTGCATAAGAGATTCTAATACCTGTTGTAATCCATTTGTTCTTTTTGAAGTTAAGTTGACATTTTTGTTTTTTAATGGAAATGAAGCTTCAGAGTATGACATCAAGGTTTTCATGGATTTTTCAATCCTTTTGTTGGTATTTTCACAAGTATACACTTCATACTAGGTTTCTTGACTTAGTCTCTGTATAAAAATGTTTGTTAGTTTGTTACTGAATTTTCTTGTTTCTTTTACAAATTCCTCTTTCTCATTTGTTTCGCTTGGGGTGAGTAAAGCAATAAACTGTGCATAGTGATGAGTGAAGCCAGTATTAATATTTCCAGCACAGAATTTGTCATTTACATTTGTGTTTATTAATATCTGATCAATTGTTGAGCTTGAAGTTGGTGTAACTCTTGTAGGAGAATCTGTAGTGGCTCTTATGTTATATGTTTCCAGTAGGGCCATTAAGCTTTGCTGGTCTTTTGAGGTTTCTTGAAAAATCAATATTAAAATCTCCACATATGATCACTGTTTTGTTGAAGTTTTTATAGTATTGTATTTATAGCTGCTTCTAGTTGATGACAGAAATCATTTAAGTTCCCATCAGGGCTCCTATATATACAGATGATTATTAATTTTAATGCAGAGAGTTCAACTGTGGATACTTCAAAAACTTTCTCTTCAGTTAACAGTTCAGTGGGTTTTATGTTACAATATTCAATACCAGTTTTAACAAATATACATGACCCTCCATGACTGGATGTAATTCTAGAGAATGATGATGAAAGATTGAAGTCTGCAAGTTTTGTGACTGACATTGCATCTTTAGGCAGCCAGTGTTCAGTTATACACATTAGATAAGTGTTTTTTAGCTCATCAGTACATAAAACGTCAAGTTCACTTAATTTGTTTAGCAGTGATTGGACATTTTGATGAATCAGCATGAAATTAAAAGATTTGTTAGACTTTGTCATATTGTCAGACTCTGGCATATTTAATTGATCACTTACCTTTATCTTGTCAATAAAAAATCATTCAGGTGTTTTCCATGATTTACAAGTTAACTGAGCTCCATTATCCAAAAGCATAGCCTTTTGGATTCCTAAGGTCCCAAAGTAGTCCTTTTCTATTTATTGTGTTGTGCTCTTATTGGTTGCTTTCTTTATATGATATACTTTTGTGAAATGAGAAACTAAGTCTACCATAACACACATCTAACTGCAACCTCCATTTGATTTTAGCAACTGCACAAACAAGTCAACTCCCACCAGTTCCATCTGTTTCTTCAGGACAGTATTCTGATTGTATCCTCTACTAATTTGTTTACTGACCTTTGCATGTTGGCATCTGTCACATGGCTAAAATTTTTCTAACTCTTGATTTGAGTTGTAAAATATATAAATTTTCTTGAATCTTCTGGATTCACTTCAAGGCTCTACAGTGTCCATAACTTCCCTGTACACATATTATAAGACCATCCATATATTGTTCTGGCCAATACAGCTTCCATTTATCACTATCTGGATTATTCCTCCTAAATAATGCTCCAATGTAAACATTATGACATTGCTCCATCTTCTCCTTTCCTTTCCATTGTATTTATAAGCTTCTAATTTTCATCATGATCTCATCCTAATTTCTTTTTCATTTTTAATTCCTCTCATATACATAATTCTGAAATCCCTCTCTTCTTGATTCCTAATCTCTTCACACTGGTAATGTAGATAATGCATCAGCTATAAGATTTTCCTTTCCTTTTATATATTTAATTGCATAGTCAAATTGTTCAAAAAAAAAGTGCCCACCTTGTAGTTCTACTGTAATATAAATTTCATTCCTGCAAATAACTTAATGATTTGTGACTAGAATATGTTACAGCTTTATGCCCCAGTAAATTATTTATAAACTTGGTAAACACTCAATGTACTGCTAATAACTCTTTCTCAGTCACAGAGTAAGTCCTCTCATGCTTCTGTAAAGTTCTAGTTTCAAATGCTATAGTACGATGTTCTGTTGTACAGTTTACTACTTTCTCTAGAAATAAGTATGTTCTCACTCCACTATTACTACTGCCTGACATAAGGCAAAATGGTAATGCCAAGTCTGGTCTGTGCAAAATTCTGCTACCATACAGCTATCCCTTTATTTCATTAAAAGCTTGCTGACATTCTTATAAAATTTTTGTTGAGGATGGCAGAATGACGGTTGATGCAGCTGGTTCCCCAGTTTTCTGTCAGTCTTTTAAAGAGGAACATATCTGCCTTTTCTATGCTCTGAGAGAAGCATTTTTCTGCTGGTTCCCTTCTTTTCTCTGCTACTGCAGGGTACACTGCTTTCCTAAAACAAACTCCATAGGTCAGGAAAGTTTTGACATTTCATTTATATACAGTGACACATTTATGTATTCCGACAGTTATATGGTTTGACACTGTGTGAAATTCTTTCCTCACTGACATTGAATGTAAAGTTTAAGTGAGTTGCAAGTTATGAATCATAAATGTTGAAAATTGTCCACAGCTTTCCCACATGTAGCAACTACAAGAAAATAAAATTTGTGGACTTGCACACGATAGTCTACGACAATCAGGTGACACGTGGCAGACCATGTGTGATAAAATCGTTACTGAGAATTCTGTGATGCGGAAGCAGTCTGCCACTTCTGTGAAACTGTCAGGGGCAGCATGAAAAAAATCAATCCCAAATTGGTCCATATGAACAAAACACTAAATCTCTGCCACTAATGCTCAGCAAGATTTTTGCAGGTGCCTGGAATCACTGTTCGGCGGAAGCATGTGATACAGACTCACCAGTGTCATCTTCTCTCATGTGCAGGGTACTGTCACCGGGCCTCATGCCAAGTCCCATCTTCAAGCCCATACAGCACAAAAGACGCACTATAAAACACTATCTCACTCGAGTGAGCATGTCAGTCATTCAGTGCTTGTGCAAAAAGTATTGCTCAGGGAGCTCTTTCTACATCTACATCTATGCTCTGCAAACCACCATGTGGTGCATGGCAGAGGGTACATCCCATTGTACCAGTTATTAGGATTTCTTTTGATTCCGTTCATGTATGGAGCATGGGAAGCATAACTGTTCGAATGCCTCTGACTGTTCAGTAATTATTCTAATCTTACAATCCCATGTGAGTGATACATAGGGGATTTTAGTATATTCCTATAGTCATCATTTATAACTGGTTCTAGAAACTTTGTTAATAGACTTTCTCGGGATAGTTTACATCCGTCTTCAAGAGTCTTTCCATCGGATACTTCTTGCTGAAAAAACCCCAAGGCTGCCATAAGGCAGTACATGGTGGATACAGATTCCGCTACTTCGGTCCACTTTGCTAATGGCCAATCTGTGTCATCTGCCATTGTTATCTGCTGAAGCAGATGTGTGGCGAGCACACATGCAATTTACGGTGTCACCACAACACATGTAAACAATAAATAGGTATGCACAGTATAAGGCTAACACAAAATTATTTGCTTTACATTATTTCTGGATACTCATGGATCACCATTAATAGAAAATGCCTGGATTATTATCTGTAACAGCAAGCACTAACCAATAGGTACAGCTTGGGAGACTAGGTATATACTTTTAGGCCTGTGCAGAAAGGAGGGCTATTGGAAAAATTACTAAAGTAATACTATGGATTGTATCATATCCTTTGTCAATTTGTCAATTGACAATTGTGACATACAAAAATGAAGATTAAGACTATTGATCAAGAGGGAAAAACCACAGAGACTTCATCCACATTCTCTCTATGAAGCACTACTATAGTCTTGAGTCACAGGCTGACAATGAAAGCTTCTTGGTCAAGAAAACTGAAGACCAGCTCAATGATTGTGAAGCTTCAAATGAGGAGCTACCTCTGATATTCATCATAGTGAAGAGAATGTAGCAACGTATCCAGAATGGGAGAATCGGCCAGTGCTGCCATATAGTGGTCCATTGACAAAATCTAGTTCCAAGATGTTGTAGTCAGCCCTAGTGAGCACTTATAAAACAGAGGATCACTGTGTTCTTAGTAGAAGGTGCAGAGCTGAGAGCTGTGCCACTAGTATTTTTAGTTCCCTGAACCACAGCCAGCACAATTATGATTGTGTGTGTAATCCAGTCTAGATAGTGACATTGATATACAATAAAGTAGGATCTTTGTGACAGTGGCTTGAGGACTTCGAGATAGTGACTTGACTGTGCAACAGACCCTAGCTGCATATCCTGTTAAACCCTCAGAGTCTCATAGTTCAATGTCTTGATGAAATACCTGATAACTGTTAAACAGTTGTGCAAACGATGTACACTACACAACTGTTGCAGTTAAGTGGCTCTATCCACATTTATTAGCACTATAAATGGTGTGATGGCCAGGTATAGTTTGACATTCACATGATTTATACTGGTAGAGAATTTACACTACAGTCGCCAAACATAAACATAGTAACACTGTCTCAGTGACATGGCACAATAATCAGTGAACACAATAACAGCTTGACATAATGCTACAATAACAAAAACAGTATTGTATATAAAAATGTTTCCAATAATATAACATCACTTTTTTCGCATGATATCTTGATATCTTGCAAACCATGGATGAAGGGTAACAGACGGATGCCATATTCCTTGACTTCTGGAAAGCGTTTGACTCGGTGCCCCACTGCAGACTCCTAACTAAGGTACGAGCATATGGGATTGGTTCCCAAGTATGTGAGTGGCTCGAAGACTTCTTAAGTAATAGAAACCAGTATGTTGTCCTCGATGGTGAGTGTTCATCGGAGGTGAGGGTATCATCTGGAGTGCCCCAGGGAAGTGTGGTAGGTCTGCTGTTGTTTTCTATCTACATCAATGATCTTTTGGATAGGGTGGATAGCAATGTGCAGCTGTTTGCTGATGATGCTGTGGTGTACGGGAAGCTGTCGTCGTTGAGTGACTGTAGGAGGATACAAGATGAATTGAACAGGATTTGTGATTGGTGTAAAGAATGGCAGCTAACTCTAAATATAGATAAATGTAAATTAATGTAGATGAATAGGAAAAAGAATCCTGTAATGTTTGAATACTCCATTAGTAGTGTAGCACTTGACACAGTCACATCAATTAAATATTTGGGCGTAACATTGCAGAGCGATATGAAGTGGGACAAGCATGTAATGGCAGTTGTGGGGAAGGCGGATAGTCGTCTTCGGTTCATTGGTAGAATTTTGGGAAGATGTGGTTCATCTGTAAAGGAGACTGCTTATAAAACACTACTACAACCTATTCTCGAGTACTGCTTGAGCGTTTGGGATCCCTATCAAGATGGATTGAGGGAGGATATAGAAGCAATTCAGAGGCGGGCTGCTAGATTTGTTACTGGTAGGTTTGATCATCACGCGAGTGTTAGAGAAATCCTTCAGGAACTCGGGTGGGAGTCTCTAGAGGAAAGGAGGCGTTCTTTTCGTGAATCGCTACTGAGGAAATTTAGAGAACCAGCATTTGAGGCTGACTGCAGTACAATTTTACTGCCGCCAACTTACATTTCGCGGAAAGACCACAAAGATAAGAGAGTTTAGGGCTCATACAGAGGCATATAGGCAGTCACTTTTGCCTCATTCTGTTTGGGAGTGGAACAGGGAGAGAAGATGTTAGTTGTAGTACGAGGTACCCTCCGCCACGCACCGTATGGTGGATTGCAGAGTATGTATGTAGATGTAGAATCAACAGATGAAACTATAATTGTACAGATCCAGATATTAAGTGGCAAATATTTGAATCCATACTTTTTGTGAACCAGCTACACAGAGATGTTGTGTGTTTGATAGTTAACCATGGACTTCATTTGTGAGAGAGTAACATAAACATGTTAGCACTCTGATCAACTGCCTCAGACTTAGAGCAGACTTTCACATACACACGTAGATGTTGTGTGATGACTAGAGCACTCAGGATGGTCATTTTGTGGTGAACTCCCAACTATTTAAAAAGTGACATGTGAAAAAAACAGTTTCTGTGGATTGGTTCACAAGAAATTTCTCATAGTGAACTGTAGTATTATGTTCAATTATATCTAATTTTTTCTAATTTTTGATTAGCAAAGTTCTCATGAAAACTAAACACACTACAAGATCAGCACATTAAAAAATAAAAACATTGTAACAAAGCAGATGGCTCTTTTCCATCTGTTATGTTTTTCTCTCCCCCCCCCCCCCCCCAACTCCCTCCACCCAATATTGTTTCACTCTTTTCTTGGTTTTTTTCTTTTTCTCTCTTGATTAATTTTCATATAATCATTTATATAGATCATATACTGCAGATAAAAATCTTGAATATTTACTCAGGACCTAGTCAACTTAACTTTAGTGCCTGTTACAGTCTTTTATTATTTAGAAACCGTAAGCGTTATTACCTTATCTAAAAAAAACTGTGCTACTTACAGTCATGAGTAATTTCAAATTTGTTGTCATTGTACACTTTTAAACATACGCTGATTACTAATTTCCTAATAGTGTACGTGAAAAAGGCATGCAAATAACTGTAGCAGTTATACAGCTAATTATGAAGATTTGTGAGTAAGATTGCGCTCATTTAATAATTAACTTCTTGAGTTAAAACATTACTACTGCAACTGAAACTCATATTTCTGCAAACTAGGCAGCATAATTCGATAGAAATTATTGTTGTATCTAAAAGCCCTCATTCAAACAAATCTTATTCTTCTATTCATTTACTCAGAAACATAAATCTTTAATTGCAATTTGTAAAAAGCCAATGAGCAACAATAGCTAAATTTCATTCTAAGTATTGTAATCTTATATAAGAAACATTCTGGAAACCATTTTGGTCAGTCTTTGGAAAATAATGCCACAAGCAAGATCTGTGCCCAAAATTACTGGACAATGTACTGCAAACAAATCAGTACAAGTTACAGGTAAGAAAATGTACCATAATTTATCAAAGATTTCATATCCACAGGTTTATTTAATAATTCAGAGACAGTTGTAAATGTTTAGTTAGTATTATGGAATGTGCCATACTTCAATAAATTTCACAGTGTCAAAAGTATCAGACTTTGAATTGTGTGTTTCCAAATTATACTTACTGTGCACAGTTTATTCATTTTGATATGATTGTCTGCTTGGAAGAACAGTGTGATTAGTGACTGTGTTAATGATTTACTTGCCACACATTAATTATTGTAAATCAGCTCATCTATGTTAGGTTACTGCACTCGATCAATCATGTTACTGGACTTGAGCTGAGTGTAGTATGCATAATTTATGTAGATGAGACTCAAACTGGTCATAAAGCATAGGTTATTCCACACTGGAGTGTAAGTAAAGTGTTTGAACTACAAATCTGGTGTAGCCTACATCACTGACAATAGCCTACCTTTGAAAACCGCTTTTCAGCCAGATTTGAAAGAGTGTAGTATGTGGTTAGCTGTTTATCTGTGCATAATTTACATAGATGAGACTCAATCTGGTTATAAAGTATAGGTTATTCCACACTGTATTGGAAGTGTAAGGAGAGTGTTTGAAATACAAATCTGGAGTAACCTACATTACTGACAATAGCCTACCTTTGACAATCAATTTTTAGCCACATTCAGTGGAGACGCAGCTGCCAATAGCACATTTGTACAGGTAATGGTTATGCTTTATTTATTTATTTACTTAGCATCCTTGTATCTCATCATTATAAAAGTGATATAGGATTTGTCATACATTGCCTTACATGGAAAATAGGACATGAAAAGATTTACAAATAAAATACAATTACATATAACTTGGAACCATATGCATAACAACATTCATAATATGCTAAATTAGAATAATAAATGAATACTATTTAGTTTTCAATGAGCATTTTGGGTCATTATGATGAAGGAAATAAGCTACTGTATATTGAATGCTGGTGATTTAAGTATTCCTTGACACTATAAAAACTCTTGCTAATTAACTTTTTTTAAGTTCTTTTTTGAATATGTGGAATTTTGGTATACTTTTAATTTCCTTTGGTAGCGCACTAAATAAAATTTTTGGCTGATAAAGAACACTTTTTTGATACATAGCTTTTGTGTGACTTTCTCTATGAAAGTCGTCTTTATCTCTCGTTTTTTAGTTATGAACTTGACTGTTTGACAAAGAATGTTCCTGGTGTGCCTTCATAAAACATATGCTTTCATAAATGTAGATACATGGTAGATTCATGATTTGTAGTTCCTTGAAAACTTATTTAGATGATTCTCTCTGTGTCATACCTCTGATTATCCTTATTGCCCTCTTTTGAAGCACAAATGAGTGTTTGGCCAAACTGGTATTCCCCCAAAATATTATACCATTCTTAGTGTACTATGTACGAGTGCAAAGCATAAAATAACACTGCATCAACACTACAGAATTGTTTTAGTATTCTAAGAACATAACAACACTGACTTAATTTTTTGTTTAACATTTCTGTGTGTTTCTCCCACACTAAATATTCATCTAGCCATAATCCTAGAAATTTAGTATGGAGGAGTTTGCTCTATCTTACACTGCCCAAGTTCTACAGTTAGGTCAGATTTTACTTTGTTTGTTATATGTCTGAACTTCATCCAAACTGTTTTTTTTTTTTTTTTTCGTTCACAATTAATGTGTTGTTTGTAAACCACATGTTTGCTTCTTCTGTAGCCGCCGAGTGAGATCACAGGTATTTTCTTCGTCTGCTAAAATAACTTATTTAAGAGGAAATAGTGTCAAATTTAAATTTTCTTCGTTTTTTTATACTTGCTGTAGTGTCCGTTCTTGTCACACAACTGAATATTAGCGTCCAAGCAGCGCTTGTTCTTGAAAAACCTTGTTCTTTAGCTGAAGTCCCGATAATCGCGACATAACCCGAAATTTTGCGTGACATAAACACAAAAAATTCTGTTCAAGTTTTCTTGATAGTGCAAAATTCGTTTGAAACAAGACAGCTACTAGTTTCATCAATGTCTATTGCCGCAATAAAAGTGTAATTAAACGTTTCTAAATCGTATTTAACTAACACATTTCGTATTGTTTACTAGTTAGATATACGCGATATAGGCCTAAAAATCTGACCAAACACTCCTGATAGCGCAAATTCTCTAAAACCAAATTAAATACAAATTCATTCTTCTCTCATTGTATCTCTAAATCAGTACAAAAACAACCACCACCGCACATAAGACCTTTGTGTCGTTTTTTGTTTACACACAGCCAATCCCGCGTCCTTGACAAATTAAAAACTTTCTTTAAACTTAATTATTCTTTCGAAACTGACCATGAGTAAGAAATGTGGGAGCTGCTATAGTGTAGTGAATAGAGGGATTTGTTGCCAATGTTGTAGGAAATATTTTCACTGGGGGGATGCAGTGGGGAGAATGTTGGGACAACAGAAGAGGCTCTCTCCTGGAACTGCAGAGTATGCAGTAGGAACATTTTGATTGGGGAACGGGAAAGGAAAGTCTGTGCCCTTCAGGCAAAGTTGGAGGAAGCAAGGAAGGAACTCATAAGGATCAAGGGAGATAGGGGGAGGAGGGTGGTTGGAAACTGGCAGCTGGTAGGAGAACAGGAAGAAAAAGAATGCGATCTGACAGTTTTATTATCAGTACCAAAAACAGGTATCTACCACTGCTATAGTTAAGTGGAGGAGAGCCTCTGGTAGAACAAGGAGCAGGAAATGTGCAGCACACTTCAACGGAGGCCAAGAAGCCTAGGAATGTACAAAGTCTTAGTAAGAAGAAAGTGCTGCTGCTAGGTAGTAGCCATGGGCGAGATGTAGGCCCTTAGTTAGAGGAAAGTTTAGGGGCACCGTACCAGGCCACTAATATCTTCAAGCCAAATGCAGGGCTAAGGACCGAGGGTCTTTATATAAGGACTTTACAAAAGAGAACCGTCTAGTGATAGTGGGTGGGGTGGGAAACGGTTTGAACAGGGATGGGGTTTATGGCATAGGTGGTGACCTGGACAAGATAGCTTCCCTGACTCACGGCACCAAAGTACACTTTGTTGAGCTGTTCTGGCGTAATGGTCATCCACACCTTGATGGAGCTGTGAGGCGAATCAATGTGGAGTTAGGGATGGCTTTGAGGACAGCCAACTTGCTCACGTTTCTGTGGTGCCCGTCGGGACTATCGACAGGTGGGGTTTCACTAGGCATGGCCTACACTTAAACAGGACTAGGAAGGGAAGATTGGTACAGCACTTTAAAAAATAGTGAATCAATCACTCACAAGACAGGTTTTAACACCTCAAAATAAAATACAACTATTAGAAGTTGAGGTCCAATCTTTGAACAGCACAATAGTTTGTATTAGTGAGCACTGGTGTAGAGACACAGAAATCCAACATGTAGTATTATCATTGTATGGAAAGGCAAGCTCTTACTGCAGAACTACTTCAATGGGTGGAGGATCATGCATTTATATCAGAAAAGGAACACAGTTCAAATCACGACATGACCTCAGAACAGTAAGTGAAGACAAACACTTAGAAATATCAGCTATTCAATTAGGAGGGCTTGATACCACCAAGAAATTAATCATTTTGTGTGTGTATAGATCACTTTTTTCAATAAGCTAACAGAAGTTCTAGATAAAGTCACAAGTACAAAGATCAACAAAATTCTGTGTGGGGACATAAACATCCTTCAAAGTTTTGGCATGTCCCTATTGGTCAATAGTGCAACAAGGGTTACCGCAAAGACTTCATCAGTAATTGACCATGTGGCCACAAATATGGACAGGAAAAATATGATATAGCCGTAAAAGATCTTAGACTATCAGACCGTCTCTGTCAAATAACAACAGTAAAATCAGGCATCGAATCATTCTCTAAACTACAAGCCTACAAACGACATCTATCAGAAATCAAAATAAAAGATTTTTCAAAAGAACTAGAAAAACAGAGCTGGAATGAAGTGCATAAGGAAACCAATGTGAATATTAAATTCTCTAAATTCTCCACATTGTTTAAATTGAACTTTGAAAAGGCATTTCCAAAAGTATGCATGTCTGTATCAACATCTATCAAAAACCAATGGATAACAGCAGGTATTAAGAAGTCTTTCCAAACACTTAAACACCTCAGTTCCATGAAAAAGATTCGCAATGATCCATAATTCTTAAATTTCTATCATAGATACAAAAAGATCTATAGGAAGGTGCTGATTGTTGCAAAAAGTTATTTAATGACAAGTTAATATATAATGCAAAGAATAAAATCAAAGCAGTCTGGGATGTTATAAAAAAGGAAATGGGGAGAGACAAACAAATGCAGAATAACATACTGCTAAGGGAGGGATATAAGGTAATAAATGATGCACAACACTTAGCAAACTATTTTCAAGTATTGCAGAGAAGGTACTGCAAAAATACCCCCAAACAAATATAAAACATCTGTAAATAATGTTGCACTAAATACAATGATGTTACTTCCAACCACAGAGAATGAATCAATAAAACTGGCAAGAGTTATATCATTGCTTAAGAAAGGTAATGCAGGAGACATAGAAAATTACTAGCCCATTTCCCTGCTGTCACCATTCTCAAAAATAATAAAAGCAATTATGAAAGACAGATTAATGAATTACCTGAATAAATACAATCTTTTAAGCAAATCACAGTTTGGTTTCTGAAGTGGCAAAAATATGGAGTCAGCCATAGTATAATTCACAAAAGTTGTACTTGATGCTCTTGATAAAGATGAGTGTGTCACAGGCATATTTTTGGATCTTTCTAAGGTGTTTGATACAGTCGACCACAAGATTCTATTAAATAAATTAGAAGCATTAGGAATAAGAGGGGTGGCTAATAACTGGTTTTGATCATACCTAACAGATAGGGTACAAAGAGCAGAGAAAACACATACTTCAAATAGATCTAAACATTTAGTAAAGCATGTATCAGAACCAAAATACATTAATATAGGGGTTCTGCAAGGTAGCATATTAGGACCAATACTGTTCCTGATGTACATCAATGACTTTCCCAGTAGTGTTACTCATGGTGAAAAAATTCTCTTTGCTGATGGCAGCAATATTATAGTCACTGAGAAAACAAGAGAACTCCTTGCCAAGAAAGCAAATGAAGCTCTCAAAGAAGTTTATGATTGGACAATAAGCACAAAAGTAACATTGAACATAAAGAAAACTAATGCCATGAATTTCAGTTTGAAGAGAAAAAATGACTATGTTAAATTAAATGTAGATGGCACCTCCATAGACTGTGTAACAAATGCAAAGTTTCTAGGAATGAATATTAATTCTCAGTTGACATGGTGTGAACACACAAAGGTTCTTGTAAACAGAATTTCATCAGCATGTTATGCCCTTAGAATCCTATCATCAGTGTGCAACATGCAGTGTCTTTTAGTTACATATTATTCATATGTACACTCAGTTCTTAGCTATGGCCTTCTTTTTGGGGGAACAAATGCACAAAAATATCAACACAATTTTCAAACTCCAGAAAAGAGTCATAAGATTTATTTTTTTATTTATCAATCCGTGGACATTTTCATATGTATAGATGTTGTCAGTTTGTGTACATTCATATACTTATACAGTTTGTTGTTACGTGTAGTTAAATATTGTGAGATATAAGTTATTTACAATCATTTTTGCTCCTTATCAAAACATTACATATAGTTAAATATCGTTAAACAAAAGTTATTTACAATCATTTTGTACTAAGGAATTCACTTATAGTGTTAAAGCAGTGTTCTTACAAAAACAATTCAAGATTTTTCGTAAAGCGGTACATGTTATCTTTTTCTTTTATTTTCTGCGGCTAAGTGTATAACATGTTGTGGATATCTTTTTCGAGAGTTTCATAGCATGTTCATTCCATTTCATTTGGCTGTCAATGTGCAACTCTAAGAATTTTGTTGTAGGTACTTCATCTATGAGATATTAGCTCGTTTCAAATTTAAGGGACTCTGTTTTCTGTTCATTCTAATGCATATTGTATTTGTCTTATTTATGTTGCAAGCTACTTTGTTTTCCTGAGACCATTTGGCAACATCCGTCAGCACTTCAGTAGAATTTTCCAGCATTTGTGCTGGTGTATTACTTACTGGTGATTAATATGTTGCTGCCATCAGCAAACAATATCTTCTCTCCATGGCTGATATGTTGTGGGAAATCATTTATATACACCAGAAACAATACTGGGCCCAGTATACTACCTTGAGGGACCCCAATATTGATATATTGTGGATCAGATATATGTTTTTCAATGTACTTTGATCCAGTGGAGACCTGTGTGATCTCTACTAACTGTACTTTGCTTTCTAGATATGAACGAAACCATTTGAGAACCACTCCCCTTACTCCTAATGCCTCTAACTTATGCAACAGCTTCTGGTGGTCAACTGTACCAAATGCCTTAGACAGGTGTAGGAAAAGGCCAGTTACATAGCTCTTCTCATTTATTGCTTCTAAAACTGTTTTTGTAAATTGTGCTATTGCAGATTCTGTACCTCTACCAGGCCTGAAACCATGCTGGTCATTGCAGGGGAGGTTGAATTTACTTAGATAGCTCAATCGCCTGTTTTTCTTAATAACCAAAAATACTAGTTGGGCTCATTGTAAAGATCTGTTCAAAACACTGGTGATTTTAACTGCTCCATGTGAATACATTTACCAGTCAGTTGTACTTGTAAAAAAATGGTAATTACTGCACAAACAGCTCTGTCCATATCCATATAACAAGAGATAGACTCAACTTACATTTACCAAGAAAAAATAAACATAAATCTCAAAACAGCATTTTCTATCAAGGAATAAAACTGTAGAATAAATTACCAAAAGAGATTAAAGAAATTGCAAAAATACACTTATTTAAAAAGGCAGCTAAAAAGTACCTGTTATGCAATAAATTTTATGCATTGATGGATTACTTAGCTAAAACAGAGTAGGGGTTTGATAAAAAATGTTATACAAATAAATAATAATAATAATGATTGTAAAATATCCATCATTCCACATAACACCATCACTTTATGTTTTTCCCTTCTTTTTTCCTCTCTAGAAATACTTACCCCCAAGCTATGAATAGCACAATACTAATACCTCTTCTTCTTTCTGAGCTCAACATCTCACTCATTATGGAGGGATGCTGACTCAGTTTTTCAGGGTAGCAAATGGGAAGTTGCAGTACAGAAAATGGCCCAGAGATCACCAGTGTGTGTGTGTGTGTGTGTGTGTGCGGGGAGGGGGGGAGTGGTGAGTGAAATGTTATGTTTAGTGTGTGCAGTGACTGAAAGTGAGATACGAGTGAACAGTGTGGCATTACATTATTTAATAAGTTATTTGTTGTAAAAAAACATATTTTACACCAGGAGTAAATATAATGATTGTCTCTAACTAGAAGTCTGTAAATATATGTGTGTACGAATTATCTTATTTTAAATTGACCTAAATTTGTAAGTATTTTGACATGTCCTATATCCTTGTAAAAAGAGATCTACAGGTGAATAAAGCTGCTGCTGCTACTACTACTACTACTACGACAACTACTACTACTACTACTACCACCACTACTATGACTCTCTCCACCCGCCCGGTTGGCCGTACAGTCTAATGCACAGCTTTCTGGGCGGGAAGGAGCGCCTGGTCCCCGGTACAAATCCGCCCGGCAAATTTGTGTCAAGGTCCGTAGAGCCAGCCAGTCTGTGGATGGTTTTTAGGCGGTTCTCCATCTGCCTCAGTGAATGCGAGCCGGTTCCCCTTATTATGCCTCAGTTACACTACATCAGCGATTGCTATGCAAACAAGTTCTCCACGTATGCGTACACCACTATTACTCTACCATGCAAACATAGGGGTTACACTCTCCTGGTGTGAGACATTCCCTAGGAGGGTCCACTGGGGGCTAAACTGCACAGCAACCCTGGGTTCTGTGTTGGGCGACGGAGCGGTGAAGTGGACTGCGGTAGTCATCGTGGGGTTGTGGACCACTGCGGCTGCGGTGGAGACGGAGCCTCTCCATCGTTTCTAGGTCCCCGGTTAACATACAATACACTACAATGACTCTCTCCAGCAAGTCAGTTTCATTTGTAGCTTTGACAAACACACTGGTGTCATCGGCAAACAATAGTGTATCTGCTGTTGATATATGGCTTGGAATATCATTTATGAATGTTAGGAACAGCAATGGCCCTAGTACAGACCCCTGCGGCATACCATACCTGACTCATTGATATGCCGATGAGTAGACTTTACCCGCATGCATCTCTACCTTCTGATACCGATTAGAAAGATAGGATTTGAACCAATCATGTGCTACTCCACAAACCCAGTAGCTATATAGTTTCCTGAGCAGTAAATTATGGTCAATGACATCAAATGCCTTAGACAGGTCCAAAAACAGGCCACAGTTTAATTCATTTTTGTGTAGAGAATTTATGATTAGTTTTAAAAAGTTAAAAATTGCTATGTCAGTTGACCTATTTCTCCTAAAACTATTAACAACAGTTTGATTTCTATTAAGAAAATGAGACAGTCTTTCATGCATTGCTCTTTCAATTACTTTTGAAAATCCAGATAACAATTATATAGGCCAGTATTTGATAACATCAGACTGGTCACCCTTCTTGTAAATAGGCTTGACAATCGATTTCTTTAGTTCTTCTTGGAAGATTCCTGTGCTAAAAGACATGTTAATCATGTCAGCAAGTGGGAAATCTATGTATCTTGCACTGTTCTTTATTACTTTGTCTGAAATCCCATCACAGCCACATGTCATTTTATTTTTTAACTGATTTAAGGCATTTTGTACCCCTAATGCAGTGGGTATAGAAACATGGTTTTATCATTCATGGGTAGTTGCACTCTGGAGCTGAAATCACATCTTCCTTGAATTAGTTTTGTTGCGATATTTGTGTAATGTTTGTTGAGTATGTTGGCTATCTGTAGTGGGTCCTCAACTGTTTTCCCTTCACTTTTAATTACAACAATGCTGTTTTTACTTTTTTGTTTACCTATGCTCCTATTTATTACTTCTCAGGTTGATTTTATTTTGTTAGTACCTTTCCTGACATATGAGTCATTATTTAGTTTCTTAGCCACTATTATAACTTTTTTATATACTTTCCTGTAAAATTTCACATATGGTTTTAATGCAACAGTATTTTTTGCAGATATGTTTAACTTTTTCAGAGTGTCTGCAGATTTTTTTATCCCCTGTGCTACCCATGTCTTTGTTTTGGTTTTAATTCTGACTCGTTTAATAGGAAATGCAATATCATAACAATGCCAATAACTTGCTAAAAATGACTCAAATTTTTTTTATCTACATCACAGGTTGAATATGTGCCCCAAGTTATATTTTTTAACATGTGATTAAAAACCTTTATGCTGTCTTCATTTACAAATCTTTGCTCTCTGTATCTTTCATATACCGCTAGATCTTTAATGGATATATTATATAATGTTAACATGCCTGCCTTATGATCTGAGAACCCCTGTATCTATTACTTCAGTGATATGCTCACACTTATTCTTATTGACAAGTACTTGATCAGTTATTGTTTCAGACCCATTTAAACATCTAGTGTCTTCTGTTACTGTTGCTGTCATATTATAAGATACTAACAGATTGGTCAGTTGTTGTTGTTTAATGCAGTTAGTTTTAAAACAGTTATACTAACAACAACAAATGCAGAAACAGCTCCATCAACTGCAGAGCCAGCCCTAATACCAGCAGGAAAATCTACAGCTAAAGCAACGGAACCATCATTAGCAACAGCAGAACGATCCACAATAGCAGCAGAATCAACTCCAACATTAGCAGAAGTAGTACTGTCAAGTAAAAAAACTTCAGACAGCAGACGAAAGCCAGTGCCTCGATCCCATCTAAATGACTTTTTAGTGAAAACCAGAAAGAGGTGGAAGCCCACAAGAGAAACAGAGCTATGACCTTATTTAAGTTGAAAAAGCAGAGAAATCTACAACAAGGTGTTTACTACTTTAAAATAATCCACCAGAATGTACAGGGCTTGAGCAAAAACAATGAACAATTAGACGTGTTTGTAAATGAAACTATGCCTGATGTGATTAGTATTAGTGAACACAGGTTATCTGATACCAAATTAGAACTTTTTAAACCTCTAAACATGGTACTAGTTAATAAATTTTGCAGCTCTTCTCTCAGAGATGGGGGTGTGTGGGGTGGGGGGGGGGGGTGTCAATGTATGTAAAAAGCACAGCTGATTTAGCAGCATTTCAAGGTTGTAAAATTCCCTGATGGTGATCTATATATGCACACAATAAACATTTACAGTTTTTTAAATCATATTCACAGTATTCAAAGTCTTTTTCTATGCATTTCACATTACTGTATTTAATTTCTTTTGCATCAAGACCTGTCCTAATATATATGCACGTACCACCACCCTTACTATTAACTCTACAAAACATACTTATCATTTCAAATTCATGAATAACAGCAGTACATGACTGTCTCGCTTTCAGCCAATGTTCATTTACACATAACACTGCAGTTTCTTTTAAATAGTCATTTAGAAGGACTTCTATTTCACCTAGCTTGCTGTCTAAACCCTGTACATTTTGATAGAAAACTGTTAACATATTTTTGTTTTTTGATTTCAGTGCACCATTTACCTTATTATTTGTGTGATGCTGCCTGCCAATAAAAAACTTGGAGATGTTTTGGTGGAGCTGTTTTTCTTCTGAGTCGAAGTCTAATGTTGCCTTCTGATATTTCTTCGGCTGGTGGTGGTGTGGATGGTGTTTCATCTTCTACTGATGAATATTCTTGCAATGATTTTTGTCCAACTGTAGTAGATTCTGCTGCTGGTGTGGGAGAGGTACCCCCTTCTGTGAACTTCATTAGCATTGATAAAGGAGCTGGAACAACACCTGCTAAATCATTTTGCCTGTTGACTGGTTCTGTTGTACTAGTAGTGGATTTTGCTGCTTTTGTAGATTTTGGTGGCATTAGTGGATGAGCTGGAACAACATCTTGCCTAGTTACTGCTTCTATCATTCGGCTAATTTCTTGGCACAGGAACTTCTTGCCCATTTTATTAAAATGCATGCCATGCCTTGTATAGCAATGTCTTTCTATGGAATACACACTTAAGCAACGTGCATTTTGATAGGACTTGCATATTTTGAAGTATTGCCTACTGGCTTTTTTTTATTTACACATGACCAATCCGGAAGATCATGCCTATGTGGAATCCCAACAACAATCCTTAATAGTGTTTATTACTGTTTTAAGATAATGTGTTGCATTGGATAGTTTGTTTATAAAGTCGTCGTTTGCTCCTGCAATGATTACAATATCTTCTTCACTTTTTATGTTTTCGGTAATTTGTTGCGTGCAGGCTCCTGGTCTGACAAAGCTATTAGCTTCCACACAGTAGTCATACAGTAATATTTCTGCAATGCCACAAACATAACTATCGGAATATATGTTTACATCACTTTTATTTTTGTGCATATCATTAATACTGTGGTGTCTACTTACTTGCATTTTCTGTTTACAGTCCTTATTGTCACATTTTCCCATGGATTTCACATTTATATTTGACACTGATGCTTCAAAATGGTTGGTTTCTGTTTCATGTCGCTGGATGTCATGTTGACAATTTCGTTGCAACATTTTATTTCGTAGCACTAGTCTCATTACAATAACTTGTATCAAGCAAAATATCGTGTTTGAGCACTTCCTGTTTATTCAATTTGTTAGTCAGTTCACTTATTAATGATTTGCATTCCTTAGTTCATTTTTCATTGTTCTGAGTTCTTCACTTAACTTTTTACACTCACATGGTTTCAAGAGAGCGTTCCTGAAGTTATCTGGTTTAGGCCTATCTAATAGAAAGCACTCATTACACTTCTACATCTACATCTACATTGATACTCCGCAAGCCACCCAACGGTGTGTGGCGGAGGGCACTTTACGTGCCACTGTCATTACCTCCCTTTCCTGTTCCAGTCGCGTATGGTTCGCGGGAAGAACGACTGTCTGAAAGCCTCCGTGCGCGCTCTAATCTCTCTAATTTTACATTCGTGATCTCCTCGGGAGGTATAAGTAGGGGGAAGCAATATATTCGATACCTCATCCAGAAACTCACCCTCTCGAAACCTGGCGAGCAAGCTACACCGCGATGCAGAGCGCCTCTCTTGCAGAGTCTGCCACTTGAGTTTATTAAACATCTCCGTAACGCTATCACGGTTACCAAATAACCCGGTGACAAAACGCGCCGCTCTTCTTTGGATCTTCTCTATCTCCTCCGTCAACCCGACCTGGTACGGATCCCACACTGATGAGCAATACTCAAGTATAGGTCGAACGAGTGTTTTGTAAGCCACCTCCTTTGTTGATGGACTACATTTTCTAAGCACTCTCCCAATGAATCTCAACCTGGTACCCGCCTTACCAACAATTAATTTTATATGATCATTCCACTTCAAATCGTTCCGTACGCACACTCCCAGATATTTTACAGAAGTAACTGCTACCAGTGTTTGTCCCGCTATCATATAATCATACAATAAAGGATCCTTCTTTCTATGTATTCGCAATACATTACATTTGTCTATGTTAAGGGTCAGTTGCCACTCCCTGCACCAAGTGCCTATCCGCTGCAGATCTTCCTGTATTTCGCTACAATTTTCTAATGCAGCAACTTCTCTGTATACTACAGCATCATCCGCGAAAAGCCGCATGGAACTTCCGACACTATCTACTAGGTCATTTATATATATTGTGAAAAGCAATGGTCCCATAACACTCCCCTGTGGCACGCCAGAGGTTACTTTAACGTCTGTAGACGTCTCTCCATTGATAACAACATGCTGTGTTCTGTTTGCTAAAAACTCTTCAATCCAGCCACACAGCTGGTCTGATATTCCGTAGGCTCTTACTTTGTTTATCAGGCGACAGTGCGGAACTGTATCAAACGCCTTCCGGAAGTCAAGAAAAATAGCATCTACCTGGGAGCCTGTATCTAATATTTTCTGGGTCTCATGAACAAATAAGGCGAGTTGGGTCTCACACGATCGCTGTATCCGGAATCCATGTTGATTCCTACATAGTAGATTCTGGGTTTCCAGAAATGACATGATACGCGAGCAAAAAACATGTTCTAAAATTCTACAACAGATCGACGTCAGAGATATAGGTCTATAGTTTTGCGCATCTGCTCGACGACCCTTCTTGAAGACTGGGACTATCTGTGCTCTTTTCCAATCATTTGGAACCCTCCGTTCCTCTAGAGACTTGCGGTACACGGCTGTTAGAAGGGGGGCAAGTTCTTTCGCGTACTCTGTGTAGAATCGAATTGGTATCCCGTCAGGTCCAGTGGACTTTCCTCTATTGAGTGATTCCAGTTGCTTTTCTATTCCTTGGACACTTATTTCGATGTCAGCCATTTTTTCGTTTGTGCGAGGATTTAGAGAAGGAACTGCAGTGCGGTCTTCCTCTGTGAAACAGCTTTGGAAAAAGGTGTTTAGTATTTCAGCTTTACGCGTGTCATCCTCTGTTTCAATGCCATCATCATCCCGGAGTGTCTGGATATGCTGTTTCGAGCCACTTACTGATTTAACGTAAGACCAGAACTTCCTAGGATTTTCTGTCAAGTCGGTACATAGAATTTTACTTTCGAATTCAATGAACGCTTCACGCATAGCCCTCCTTACGCTAACTTTGACATCGTTTAGCTTCTGTTTGTCTGAGAGGTTTTGGCTGCGTTTAAACTTGGAGTGGAGCTCTCTTTGCTTTCGCAGTAGTTTCCTAACTTTGTTGTTGTACCACGGTGGATTTTTCCCGTCCCTCACAGTTTTACTCGGCACGTACCTGTCTAAAACGCATTTTACGATTGCCTTGAACTTTTTCCATAAACACTCAACATTGTCAGTGTCGGAACAGAAATTTTCGTTTTGATCTGTTAGGTAGTCTGAAATCTGCCTTCTATTACTCTTGCTAAACAGATAAACCTTCCTCCCTTTTTTTATATTCCTATTAACTTCCATATTCAGGGATGCTGCAACAGCCTTATGATCACTGATTCCCTGTTCTGTACATACAGAGTCGAAAAGTTCGGGTCTGTTTGTTATCAGTAGGTCCAAGATGTTATCTCCACGAGTCGGTTCTCTGTTTAATTGCTCGAGGTAATTTTCGGATAGTGCACTCAGTATAATGTCACTCGATGCTCTGTCCCTACCACCCGTCCTAAACATCTGAGTGTCCCAGTCTATATCTGGTAAATTGAAATCTCCACCTAAGACTATAACATGCTGAGGAAATTTATGTGAAATGTATTGCAAATTTTCTCTCAGTTGTTCTGCCACTAATGCTGCTGAGTCGGGAGGTTGGTAAAAGGAGCCAATTATTAACCTAGTTCGGTTGTTTAGTGTAACCTCCACCCATAATAATTCACAGGAACTATCCACTTCTACTTCACTACAGGATAAACTACTACTAACAGCGACGAACACTCCACCATCGGTTGCATGCAATCTATCCTTTCTAAACACCGTCTGTACCTTTGTAAAAATTTCGGCAGAATTTATCTCTGGCTTAAGCCAGCTTTCTGTACCTATAACGATTTCAGCTTCGGTGCTTTCTATCAGCGCTTGAAGTTCCGGTACTTTGCCAACGCAGCTTCGACAGTTGACAATTACAATACCGATTGCTGCTTGGTCCCCGCGTGTCCTGACTTTGCCCCGCACCCGTTGAGGCTGTTGCCCTTTCTGTACTTGCCCAAGGCCATCTAACCTAAAAAACCGCCCAGCCCACGCCACACAACCCCTGCTACCCGTGTAGCCGCTTGTTGCGTGTAGTGGACTCCTGACCTATCCAGCGGAACCCGAAACCCCACCACCCTATGGCGCAAGTCGAGGAATCTGCAGCCCACACGGTCGCAGAACCGTCTCAGCCTCTGATTCAGACCCTCCACTCGGCTCTGTACCAAAGGTCCGCAGTCAGTCCTGTCGACGATGCTGCAGATGGTGAGCTCTGCTTTCATCCCGCTAGCGAGACTGGCAGTCTTCACCAAATCAGATAGCCGCCGGAAGCCAGAGAGGATTTCCTCCGATCCATAGCGACACACATCATTGGTGCCGACATGAGCGACCACCTGCAGATGGGTGCACCCTGTACCCTTCATGGCATCCGGAAGGACCCTTTCCACATCTGGAATGACTCCCCCCGGTATGCACACGGAGTGCACATTGGTTTTCTTCCCCTCTCTTGCTGCCATTTCCCTAAGGGGCCCCATTACGCGCCTGACGTTGGAGCTCCCAACTACCAGTAAGCCCACCCTCTGCGACTGCCCGGATCTTGCAGACTGAGGGGCAACCTCTGGAACAGGACAAGCAGCCATGTCAGGCCGAAGATCAGTATCAGCCTGAGACAGAGCCTGAAACCGGTTCGTCAGACAAACTGGAGAGGCTTTCCGTTCAGCCCTCCGGAATGTCTTTCGCCCCCTGCCACACCTTGAAACGACCTCCCACTCTACCACAGGTGAGGGATCAGCCTCAATGCGGGCAGTATCCCGGGCAACCACAGTCGTAGTCCGATCAGGGGATGCGTGGGACGAGCTGGCCGTCCCCGACAAACCCCCATCCGGACCCCCACAGTGATGCCCATTGGCAACAGCCTCAAGCTGTGTGACCGAAGCCAACACTGCCTGAAGCTGGGAGCGAAGGGATGCCAACTCAGCCTGCATCCGAACACAGCAGCTGCAGTCCCTATCCATGCTAAAAACTGTTTTGCAAAGAACATCTGAACTAATCTACAGAGAGCGCAAACAAATCGACAAAATTTAAACGGTTATTAAAATACAAGATTGCCTAGTAAATGCAGTAATGCTGCTACTTGCGCACTGCTTACACTGCTCGGCGGCGGAAGGAGACTACGCGAATTTACACTATTCAGGTACTAAAACGCGATGCTACAACTCTCAAATACTATAATACGCCCGAAATTTATGAATTAAACAATGCAAGTACCAAAAACACGCAAAGAAATTAAGAATTAAACTATGTAACAAATGAGTGAGCTAGGAGTATACGACTTGCTGCTGCAGCTGCTTATCCAACGGCGGCAGGGAGCACACTGACTGCGACCAACCGACACTGGCCGTTCAAAACAAAACAGTAGACAAACGACTACGCGAATTTACACTATTCAGGTACTAAAACGCGATGCTACAACTCTCAAATACTATAATACGCCCGAAATTTATGAATTAAACAATGCAAGTACCAAAAACACGCAAAGAAATTAAGAATTAAACTATGTAACAAATGAGTGAGCTAGGAGTATACGACTTGCTGCTGCAGCTGCTTATCCAGTGGCGGCAGGGAGCACACTGACTGCAACCAACCGACACTGGCCGTTCAAAACAAAACAGTAGACAAACGACTACGCGAATTTACACTATTCAGGTACTAAAACGCGATGCTACAACTCTCAAATACTATAATACGCCCGAAATTTATGAATTAAACAATGCAAGTACCAAAATCACGCAAAGAAATTAAGAATTAAACTATGTAACAAATGAGTGAGCTAGGAGTATACGACTTGCTGCTGCAGCTGCTTATCCAACAGCGGCAGGAAGCACACTTCCAGCGTTTTGCTTTAGCTCTTGTTTTAACACATAAGTAATGAAATTTATGTCCACATTTTGCACAATTTACTCCTTTTTCTACCCTCTTTTTACAGTAGCAAGGTTTATTCCACACTGTTTCCATCGTTTCATGTATATTAGTTCTGGAGGAAACCATTGTACACTGACCTTGCATAAGAACTCGATATTTACCACAATTTATGTCAGGTCACTGAAGGAGGCGGTGATAATTCTGATAATCCCTTCGTATGCAGTAAGATAAGTTCATATTTAAAGGAATAAACTATTATAAGGACCTATTTTTAAAACAGTTGGTGCATCTTGTTTTTGGAAATTTACAGTGACAATATCTTGTAACAGTGCAATGGACTTAAGAAATATTTACAGCAAAAGTTATTGTTGGACTATAACAATGTATTATTGTGTAGCATAGAGACTAACTGAAATTTCTTGTGGACAGTGGGCAGAATGGTGCACAGACAGTTTTTGGCAGGACAGTGAAATTTTTATTATTTGGATTTACATGCAGAAGCAGGAGTCATTACAGAAATAAGTTTGACAAAT
The DNA here is from genome assembly GCF_023864345.2 of Schistocerca serialis cubense. NCBI lineage: Eukaryota > Metazoa > Arthropoda > Insecta > Orthoptera > Acrididae > Schistocerca > Schistocerca serialis. The sequence goes on from NC_064644.1 coordinate 417,272,491, forward strand.
GAGGAACACAGTACTGCCTTACATCATCATGGTTGACTCCATCATGAACAGTCACCAATCAGCATGCAACTGATATCACAGCCAGGAGCATTTAGTAGATGAACATGAAGTATTGATTATAGATGAACCTGAATATGATGTGGATGTCTAGGGCTTCACACACTGCTGACTGTAGTGTATATGAAGAAGTAAATAGTTCTGACTTTGTGAAACAAGTTAACATTAGACAAAACTCATGTCATAAAAGTCAAGAAGTGGGGCAAGGAATAAGTAGGACGAGGGATAAAAATCAAGCTTTGTTTAAGTTTTTGGAAAGAATGAGGAATGACTTGGAAAGAATAAGGGATGGCATAAATTCAAAAATAGACACAAGTAGCAGTAATTTAAATTCAAAAATAGGCACAAGTAGACGTGACATTAAAAAAGAATTCAAAAAGGAAATTGTTAGTGTTAAGAATGATGTCGAAGAAACTAAAATAGAAATTAGTGTAAGTAATACTGTTCTTACAAAATTAAATAAGAAAACAGAGGATGTTGTAGTTTATTTTGAGAAAACAGTAAATAAAGTAGTGGAGGAGAGTGAAGTTAAAAATGATTAAAAATAAGAAATGTGTTGTTTGAGACTTATGTAAAAATAATTTACAAGAATTTCTGTTCTAACAATAGAGATGATCTGGTAAGTCAAATTGATCTGATCAAAACAGATTTAGAGAATAATTTAGTAACAGAGATAGGAAATAAATGTACAGCTGTTATTGAAAAGGAAAGGGGAAAGGTACACGAAAATGTAGATTCTAAGCTTGTTGAAATTCAAAGAAGTTTCATCAATGTGCAAAGTGGAAAACATAAGATTTGTTGCACTGTGAAATTTATCTTGTTTTGTTAGTTAAAAAATTTAGTAATTTTGAATCATGTGGGTGAGCATGTACTGTTGACTTCATTAGGGAATTTGATGTTTTACCCAAAAATTCACCAGAGTAGGAAAACATGTCATTTGTCATAGTATTTTTGAAAGCAGATTTGCAGAATCATGAAATCCACAGGAACATTGGCCAATGAAGGAACAGGAGAAGCTGGTAAGTAAATTTTGGGGAGCAGAGAAATATGATCCTTGAACAGGTATTGTGAAAGGTTTCTGTCAGTATTTGGTTCAGAGGCTCAAATGTTTGGATGATAAAATAAATGATACATACACTATTGTAGGTCTGAAAAATAGACTGCCTCAAAGGATTAAATAAGTACTTATACCAGCTCTAAGAGATAATAGTGCTGACTTTCTGGTTTATGCAAGAGAAGTGGAATGTGTTATAACAAATGTAGAATGCAATTGGATGGGATGAAGATGATAGTAACCATTCAGGGAGGGATTATCATGTAAATATGATGAACAGGGCAGATTTGGGGAAGAATAATGGTGGTCCTATGAATAATAGGCTGGACAATTGTCCAAGTGCATGCAGAAGTTGTAGAAGGAATTCTAGAGACAGGACACTGGAAATAATGACAACTTTGGGTCAGACCAATTAAACTAGATTTTGCTCCATGTGGGGATCACATGTGGGCAATACACAGGTAAGAGTCACTTGTAAACAATTTCATTTATTTATTTATTTATTTATTTATATTTTTGCATGTAGTCATCAATATGATGGCTTTTGCAAACAACAGGTACAGTTACAAACATAAAATACGTTTAGATCTTAGCCTTACAGGTAGTAATTAAACAGTAAATTGGAGCTTGTCAAAGTACATTACACTTACACATATTAATACAGCCAATTATTTTTTTATACATTATTTTACAGCTTTTAAATTTAACCATTTAAAATTCTTTGAGTGAACAGAGACACTTTTCAATTAAGAATTCTTTTAGTTTTGATTTGAATAGTTTTTTATTGCTGTTTTTCATGGACTCTGGCAGTTTATTATACCATATCAGTCCATTAGTATATGGGCTCTGGTCCATCATTTTTAATCTTGTTCTTTGTCGGTAATAATTCTCTTTGGATCTGGTGTACTGTAACTCTGAGAATGTGGATATTAATAGTACTAATGAGGTAAGTGAAAAATGTAGAAGTGTTTCCAATAGTGTGGGAAGAAGTGGGCATAACGACAGAGCTAGTTAGTGAAATAGGAACTGTTTCAGCTGTCCAGTATACTGGTGAAGGGGAGAAAGAAGAGTTGTTTGAATTTATGTTTGCTGTTGAATGCAATATGGTAAGCAAAGAAGGAAGTAAATGTTGTAAATGAACAGTGTAGCGATGAAGAAGAGTTAGAAAATAATGAGAATCATGCTATTTGTCACTTAGCTGCAAATGAAAATAGGTTTGGTGATAAAGATGATAGTTTTTCTAGAGAAAGGATTAATGAGGATTTGTTACATGACTATGACACAGTGTTAAGTAATAAGCAAGTATGGCATCCTGTGATTATGGAAAATATCCAAGGTATACCTGTTAGATGTTTTTGGGCAGCGGCAGTGAATTAAATGGTATTTCTCAAGTATTTTTTGTCAATTACAGATAGAGAAGGAGTAGCTGTAATGCAAGTTTCAGCAATAAGAATTATAAGTGCTGCTGGAAAGATATTTATTTATTTATTTATTTATTTATTTATTCTTTGCCCATGGACTCCAGCTGAAAATCCAGCTGAGAGTATTGGGTGTGTCATACAATAGCCTATTAACATCAAACTTGATTTCAATATATATATATAAATGAAACAAATTATTAAACAGAAATAGTCCATAATCATACAAAGGTTTTACATGTTTCACATTATACATACACACAAATCGAAAAAACATACAGAAATGATAATTTTTACAGGTACATTTCAGTAATGATATATTTAAACACCATCTTAGTATTCACTCAAACTGTATATACATTTCTCTGTGAGATATAGTTTCAAATGATTTTTAAAACATTTTAGATCTGTTTCTTTTTTAATGATTTTGGGGAGTTTATTAAAAAACCTTTTGCCTGCTTCTTCTGGGGCAGTCATAGACAGTTTTAGATTTCTGTTTATCATGTAGTAATTTTCATTTCCTCTTGTACCGTGTTTGTGTACATCTTTATTTAGGAGGTGTTTATCACTTGACCTTACCACCATTATGCTTTGGTATATATACAGTGAATATACTGTCATAATATTATAGTGTATAAAAGCTTGCCTACAGGTATGTCTTGGTGGTATTTTTGCAATGCATCTCACTGCCCTTTTCTGAATTGTGAATATTCTTTTTAGGTAGCCAGCTTGTGCATTTCCCCATATATGAACTGAATAAGACAAATGTGGGAAGACAAGTCCATAATACATTGATCTGAGGACTTTATCATCCACAGTCTTAGCTGTTTTATGCATGATGAAGATCTGTTTGTTTATCTTTTTACACAGTGCATCTATGTGCTCCCCCCATGCCAAATGTTTGTCTATTATAGTTCCTAGAAAATTTGTGCTGGTTACTTCTTTAATAGTCTTTCCATTTATATTAACATTTATATTATAATTTTCACTATGCTTGGTCTGAAATACTACATTCATTGTTTTAGATTGATTCATAAACAGGTTGTTTTGTGTTAAATATTTATTTGCATTTTCAATAGTCAGGAGTGCTTCCTTCTCAAGCTCCTCCTTTGTGTCAGCTGTGCAAATGATTGTTGTGTCATCAGCATACATTATAAGTTTCTGATTTATATAGCTAGGGAAGTCATTTACATAGAGTATAAATAGTATTGGCCCAAGCACAGATCCTTGCGGCACACCGTGTTTAACTGTTTGTAATTCTGATATGTAGTTTGTTATATTTCCCCCACTAGTATGTCTGATTTCTGTGCATTGTTTCCTATTTGTAATGTATGATTTAAGTATGTCATAGCATTTTCCTCTAATTCCATACTGATATAATTTCATCATTAATTTTGAGTGGTTCACACAATCAAATGCCTTAGATAGGTCCATAAAAATCCCACAAGTCTTTTGCTGCCTGTCAAGTAAATTAAGAATGTGCTCAATTATATCTGTTGATGCTGTTTTTGTTGACTTCCCTTCTCTGAAACCATGCTGTGATGAATGCAGTATACTGTACTTTGTTATAAAACTTACAATTCTATTCTTTATTATCATTTCATAGATTTTAGCAAAAGTTGAGATCAATGATATTGGCCTGTAATTTCCTAATTCATCCCTGTTCCCTTTCTTAAATATTGGCTTCACTTTACTTACTTTCAGTGAATCTGGAAATATACCTTCTTCTATCGCAGCATTCAGCATGTGTGTCAATGGTTTTAATATACATTCTCTGCATTCCTTTATGAGATGTGATGTAACACCATCCAAGCCAGAAGAGTGTTTAATTTTAAGTTGTTTTATTAGGTTTGACACTTCTGCATCTGTTGTAGGTATGAAAACCATAGTATGATTTGTATGTGGGGGGTTTAACAATTTACTTACTGCATTTATTTTATTTTGACTTATTAATTCGTCTGCTACAGTAATATAATATCTGTTAAAAGTATTGGCTACTTCTAGAGGGTTTGCGTTGCTTTTCCCACTCATCAGTGGGCAGATGTCCTCTGCCCAATTTGTTACTTTTCCTCTCTCTCCATTAATGAACGACCATAAACCTTTTGAGTAGTTCTTTCCCTTATCTATAGACATCCTGATGAATGATGCTTTAGTTTCTCTGATAAAACTACAGTACTCTTTCTTTTTTATTTTATACAGTGTGTTGTAGGCCTCATTATTTTTTAGTTTGGAGAGGTCATAATACACTCTCAGATTATTTCTGGCATGGATTACTTCTCCAGTCACCCAGCTTTTCTTTTTTTGTTGCTGTTTGACAAGCCTTTTACTAACAGGACATGTAACATCATAATAATAATTGAATAAAGAATAAAACTGGTTCCATTTGGTGTTTGCATCTTTAGCTGCATATATTGTTTCCCAGTTTTCTGCCTCTAACATCTTTTTTAGCAGTTTTATGTTATGTGGGTAGTTCTGTCTTCTCATCTCCCATATCTTCTGCACTGAATCACTAGTCTTTATATTTATGTCTATCATGATTGCAAAATGGTCTGCTAATGTGGAGTTTATTACCTGTGTGTCACAATAGCATGTAGGAATATTTGTTATTACATGATCAATAATAGTTTCACTATGCTTTGTTACTCTGGTTGGTTTATCTATTTTTATTTTTAGATTGTATATGCACAATAAGTCCAGTAGGGTCTTAGTATTGTCTGTATTTTTACTCGTGTCTATGTTCAGATCTCCTATAATGATCAAATAAGCATATGTTTTTGAGAGGTGTTGGATTATATCTTCCAGCTGTTCAAAGAAGGTTTTAATTATACCATTTGGTGATCGATACAAACCTAATACACAACATAAATTCCCAGCAATTTTAGTTTCCAGTGCTGTAGCTTCAAAGCTCAATTCTATAGCATATTTTGTTATATTTATGGCTTTAGTTGATTTATAGTTAGAAAAAATGGCAACCCCACCACCTTTATAGGAAGTTCTGCAAAAACTGGCTACTTTCACATAATTCTTCAAGTTGTAAATTCCTATGTGATTTTCTTTTAGCCCATGTTCTGTAACTACTAGAATGTTTGGCCTATACTCCTGTAATATTACCTCTAGTTCCTCTGTTTTATTGTTTATGTATTGAACATTTTGGTGAAGTATTCTAACAGTTGGCTTTAAATGTAATAGTTCCCCTTCCTGTAATACACTAAGCACTTCACTTGCCTTTGCTTCTGGTACTATGCAGTGATTTTTTTCAGTTTGTGTCATTAAACCTGGATTGTATCTTTGTCCGGTGTTTATATTCCTCTCACTATTGTCGCACTGGTATTTAAGATGGACAGTTTTACTTACATCTTTTTCCATGTTCTCTTTCTGCTTACTCGGTACCATAAAAAAATCCTCACTTAGTGTAGCAGGTCTCCTAGTTCTCAGGCATCTGTCTTGATTGGAAGCTGCTTCTGCTGTTGATCTCCCACGCCTCAGGCACCTCTTCTGTGTGGTTGCTGTTGCTGGTGGCTCCTGTGCTCCCCGACTTGGTGACTGCCCTTCTTTGTTAGCTGCTGCGGCTAATGACCTTTGTATGTTTTCCTCACATGCATTTTCATTGCCTTGAGGTAGCATTATGGGGTCTGCTGTTCTGGATGCTGTTGCTGATGATTGTGGTGATTCTGCTGCTATTGGTTTATCTGACACTGCTGGTGAGAATATCTGAGCCTTTGCTGCTGCTACTGGTGTTTGTTGCAGCTCTACTGCAGATAATGATGGTTCCACTGTTACAGACAACTCTTGTTTTGGCGGAATTGGGATTGGAGACACTTCCATTACAGATGACTCATTAATAAATTTAAATATTTCGGCACTAATAATCTTTTTCCCTTTTACGTTCATGTGGAGACCATGTCTTGTGAAGTGCTCTCTTTGAACACTGTTGATCTCTACGAAAGTCGTATTCTGGAAACCTCTACATATTTTCTCAAATAGCCTGTTAGCTGTAACAATCTCGATGTTTACGCACGAGTTTTCCATCAGATCGTGCCTCCTGGGGATACTAACAATGTAGAAATGCACTCGAGGCATCCTTTTGATTGTTTCCTTTAGTATTAAGCAGTAAGTGTTGTTGACAGCTGAATTAGTAAGGCAGTAATTAAATTGTAATTTCTTGCTGATATCGTATCTCAGCACTGACACAGTTTTGAGTAGGCCTACAGAGTTTTTATGTAAATGGTGTGTAACAGTTGATTTTGCCAGTGGAATGTCTAATTTTATATGTAATGAAATTGTGTATGAAATATCATGTTTAGGGAAAATGGGTGCAGGAATATGTAACAGAATGGACTTGCCATGACGATATTTAGCTACTGAACATATCACAGTTGAGTCAGAAGAGGAGAGAATTAGATTAGAACTAAGGAGGAGAATCCAGAACATTGAAGATATAATAGCAAATCAAAATAATAATTTGGAGGGGATTTTGTTGCAAAATAGTAGGGCATTTTCAAACAAACCTGGCTTAGTAAAAGACTGTGAGTGTAAATCACAATTTAAGAAACATGAAATGTTTTTCAGAAAAACATTTATTATTCCTTTTGCTACAAAGGAAGCTGTAAAAAATGAAATTAGGAAAAGGCTTGAGTGCAGTGATATTGAATGGACAAACAGTAGATTGTTAATCCTGTGGTAGTTGTAAAAAAAACAGAAATGGAGGCATTAGAGTTGTGCTGGATGCTAAGAAATTGAAAGAAATAGTGGCGAGAGAAAATGACAGACCAGCAAATGTGATGATATTTTGTAAAAATCAATGGATGAAGATTTTTGACTTCTTGTGATGTAACTTGTGGGTATTGGAGCAGCAGCCTGGCAAAGGAATTGAGCCATTGTACAGCTTTTCTATGTGAAGATAAGTGTTACTAATGCTGTGTGGTACCCTTTGGTTTAAATTTGTTTTTGTTTTCATTAGGGCCACTAATAAAGTGCTAGGAGATGAGTTAGTTAAAACTGTAATTGTATATATTGATGAAATTTTTGTGGCTAGCTCTGAGTGGTTTGAGCATTATGAAATTTTGGACAAAGTATTGATAGCTGTGTACAGAGTGAGGGGGGGGGGGGGGGGGGGCAGCATGAAATTAAAGCTAAGCAAGTCTGAATATGTAAAAAGGGAAATTTCATTTTTGAGTCTTAAAATTAATGAGGAAGCTATACATCCAGATCAAAAAAACTGAGTGCTATTGCTGATTTTCCATCACCTAGAAATAAGGAAAAACTGAAAGCTGTGTTTGCCTTTTCAGGTATTATAAAAAGATATGTAACAGACGATTCATTCAACCATCCATGTATGGGAAATTTGTTGAAAGAGAATGAAACATGGAACTGGACTGAAGAATGTGATGAAGCTTTTCAAAGTTTAAAGGAGTCAGTCAACAGTAAATTGCTTTACTGTTCTGAACTTTCACTACCATTTTGTATGAGCACAAACTAAAGTTTTTGTGGCTTGAGGAGGCAGGGGTTGAAATTTTTCAGTTAGTACAAACTGACAAAGGGATGGAACACAGCAGTTGCATTCACAAGCTGAACATTACTTGCACAGAAAAGGATTATTATATTTCAATACTGGAAGCTTTGGCAATTATTCTTGGATTTAAAAAGTTTAAATATTATTTACTGGGACACTGAACTATAGTATACACTGCCCATAAAGGCTTGAGTTTTCTTCAACAGTGTAGGTCGAAACAGCCAAGTTTATCTCCAACCTCCAAAATTATGTCCAACAATTTGATCTGAAATTTGACATATTAAAGGAAAAGACAATTTTGTAGCTGATGCCTTCTCTAGGACGCCAACAGAAAGAAACCAAGTTTTAAGAGAGGTTAGGATTGAGACAAACCTTCTGCTTGAGAAAGAAACCAATAAACATAATCCTAGCTTATTACATTAGCATAAACAGCTGTTGGTTAAGAATTTTCAACAATCAGTAAAAATTTCAACTCTGCCCAATCTTATCTCAGTCAATGTGAAATGTCAGCTATCTTTATTGCATCAAAATATTCAAGGACTGAGAAATAAAATTAATGAATTTATGGGAACAGGATACAAATAGCGGTATACGGAATAAACTGGCCTCACTAATATCTGCACATACATATATTTTGACAATTATCATATACGTGCACACAGTACAAGGTATAAGAACAGACTGAACTAATATGGCGGCTCAGATGAGCGACTTGAGTCCCAAAGATTAATTTTGTCTATGGCCGATATGACCTATCAATGGCAAACAGCGTGCCCCCCCCACTCCCCCCCCCCCCCCCCCCCCCCCTGCAGTACAGAGTACCGCATGTGAGTCTTAATGGAAAACGTTGACGCTGTTGATGGTCGTACAAGCTGGTAGACACACGACAGGGACCTCCACCCCAACCGAGCGAGGTGGCGCAGTGGTTAGACACTGGACTCGCATTCAGGAGGACGACGGTTCAATCCCGCGTCCGGCCATCCTGATTTAGGTTTTCCATGATTTCCCTAAATCACTCCAGGTAAATGACGGGATGGTTCCTCTGAAAGGGCACGGCCGACTTCCTTCCTCATCCTTCCCTAATCCGATGAGACCGATGACCTCGCTGTCTGGTCTGCTTCCCCAAAACAACCAACCAACCTCCACCCCAACTGGGGCGCGGTGCGGAGGCAGAGCGATGGGAGACAGGTCCACCTCGAAGTTGTTGAGCCAGCGACGACAGACAATGTGACGGCCAGCCCGAGAGCAGGTGGGTTGAATGGTGGATGACAGGGTGTATCATCCATCCTTGCTGGCTCAGTGACTTCGAGGTGGACCTGCCTCCCATCGCTCCGTCTCCGCACCCCGTCCCGGTCAGGGTGGAGGTCCCAGTCATGCGTCTACCAGCTCATACGACCACCAACAATGTCGATGTCCACATGGCTTTCCATTAAGACTCACATGTGGTACTCTGTACTGCGGAGGGGGGAGGGGGGGGGGCAGGCTGTTTTGTGGCATCGGTGTATGTAGACAAGTCAGCACCAGTGCCGACTAGGAAAATGAGCTGTGATAAAATGTCAGTCACATACAAATGACCGCTTGGCCGGACAGACAAGAGGATGCCTGTAAGGTTCCCCCTAGCACTAGGCATCTTTTAGGCCCTGCGGTTGGTGTTTGGGTGCTGGCAAGGTAATCAGCACTTCTTGGCATTATCGCCAAAAATCTTATGGTACCAGCAGCACGGGTGAGCCGGATGTGGTGGTGGTGGTGGTGGTGGTGGTGGTGGTGACTACGGCAGTGGGAAAGGCTTGTCTTCGTTGATTTGTTCCAATGTGTATACCAGCATGTATGGTGTGTGGGTGATCCGGGAGTGCTCGGACGGTGGAGAGAGCAAGTAGATACTGCCAGGTGATGTAGTAGGTGTGGAGGTGGAGTGAGCCCTGCATCTGCCAGCTGATGGCCGGTAAGCAGGAGCAGTTGTGACAACTAGCGGTGAGTGGTGAGCTGGTTGGTGTTGTAGCAATGAATACAGTTGGTCTGCAATGCGGAGACGAGAGCATATTGACTCAAAGGAGTGTGGTAGCAGGTGGTTCTGTAGGTTGGTAGGCAATTTGGCAGACCACACCACAAAATGACGTCCAGCATGGTATTCTCACTTGCAAGTAACCGAAGGCAGCGCCAGAGTTGTGATGGAGTTCGGTTCCCCAGGTGTTCCTCGTACAAGATCTTGATGATTAATTCTTGTGGTGAGCAGGCAAGTCATTCCATGATCACTAACTCGGACTTCGGTGGAGGCAGTGGTGAGAGGAGCTGATCGCAAATTAAGTCCGGAGGTGCGTGACGAGACACAGGAATTTAGAGTTGTCGTTGGACACATGATGCTATTCGAAAAGATGCTCAACAAGTGCAAACCACGATACAGGGTTGTTTTCATATAAAGGTGGCAGCTTCGGCAGATGTCCTGGGGGAGGGGACGAAGGCGAGTTTGGTGTCCCTTGGAAAACTGGCTGGTCTATGGCAGGAGAGGTTGTAAAGCAGGCCAGCACAATAGGCCTGGGTGTGTTACTGGCAAGAACATCCATAGCAACGGCAGGTTGCATTGTCCTTGACGTGTCACGAAAACATGATGCAGCTGGCACGGTCGGCACTGTTGGAATGAGCGGTTGCGCGATACGTGTAGGGATCCCGTAAACTGGACCGTAGGCTATAGGTAGTGATTTGAATTTGCCCACCTTGGAAATAACACAGAAGGCCAGTGCGACAGACACAGGCGGAGCTGTGGGAGAGGTGAGCGGCTGAGCGGTCAGAACCAGGGCCCCCTGTGAGTGTGCGGTGTGGGGGGACAGGGAGGGGGGGGGGGGTTGGTAACACGTATGACAAAAGTGTAAGTTCTCCGCGCATGCTGAAAACACACCCCATGGGGTCGGACTATAAATTACCAGAGGAACTTGTGGAAATCACTGTGGTGTGGTAAGACGCCCCTGGAAGGAGAAACACCGAAAGATGCACTCAAACCCACATGGTCAAAAAGTTGAGCAACAGGTCTGGAGGGTGAGCAAGGAGAATTTTGCACATGAAAATGTCCCTTGTTAGTCTGAAAATGAGGCAAAACTGGAACAGGTCGCGATTGATAGTGGCCGGGTGTGTTTTGCACAAATGACGGCGTTGCACAAGGTACGACAGTAACTGTTGTTCTGACCTGTTGAGAGTCAAAGTATGTGTGCAAATGTAGATCGCTTTGAACATTATATGACTGATCGGTAGGTACCCAGTTCTGAATATTATCCACTTTACATGTTGGCGAGCACAGTCCGGCAACATGAAACCCGAGTCCATTGTTTGAGTTAACAGTGTAGCACTTGACCGTTGTACAACAAAAAAGTTTGTGGTTAATTTGGTTGGAGATCGTGAATCACTATGGAGTAATGGAGAGCTAGCCAATGGTGAAGGACTGAAGGGGCCCGGCGGTCATAGTTGGGCTTCCAAATCTTCGAACAAAGCATTGGGAGAAGTGGCCATGGCGGCATGTGCATAACCTGTTGATTTAAACCACCCAGCATGGAAGTTACAGAAGACTTAAAAACTTTGGGGTCACCAGTATGGGAAAAGGATACAAATAATGGTATACAGAATAAACTATCCCCAATAATATCTGAACATACATATATTTTGTCAGTTATCATACACATGCACACAGTACAAAGTATAAGAACAGACTGAATTAACGTGGCGGCTCAGGTGAGCGACATGAGTCCCAAAGATTAATGTTATCTATGGTCGATATAACCTATCGACGCCACAAATTAATTATCTGCATAGATGAATTAGAGTCATCAAACCTAGCTGACATAATCTGCCTCTCTGAACATCATGTGACCACTGGTATAGAACTCTTAAGTGTTACAGGATTTAGGTTAGCATCTCACTTTTATAGAGCAGAAATGGAGAAAGGAGGATTTGCCAAATTCATCAGGAACTGTCATAAATTTAAAAACATAGACATTCATAAATTTTGTCTAGAACAGCATATGCAAGCATGCGCAACAGAAGTATAATTTCATAAAAATCCTTCATAATATTAAGTGTATACTGAACACCTGTAGGTAACTTTGATCCGCTCGTAAACCAAATTGAAGCTGTACTGGCCATTTAACAACCAGAAACAAAGAAATAGTTGTTGCTGGTGACTTCATTGTAGATTTCCTTAAAGACTCCCACAATAAGAACTTAGTTGAGTTAGTAACTCTATCATTCAACTTAAATCTCACTGTAAAGTTCCCAACTAGGGTAGCCAACTGCTCACAAACAGCCATTGATAATATCTTTATAGAAAAGTCCAATGAACAAAATTATATTACAAAACCAATATCAATGGCCTCTCAGACCATGACATGCAATTCCTTCTGTTAAATGTTAATACTGAACAGGAAATCAAATCTGTTAAATCTGAACTCAAGAGGGTAATCAATAAGCCAAAATTGATTATTTTAAAACACTCCTCAGAGACATTCACTGGAGTGATGTTTACAGTGTTCATGGCATGAATGAAAAATACAATACTTTTGCTAATAAAGTGCTTACCTTATTTGAACAATGTTTTCCCCCAAAACTAACCAAGGTTAAAGCAAAAAAAGAAAACTGTATCTGTCAATCCGAAACAGTTCTGATGTTGATTCTCTAGCACATTAGAAGAAATACTGCAAAATATTAAAGCCTGTAATACAGACATCAAAGCAAATGTATTACAAGGAAAAGATAGTCATAACAGATAACAAATTAAAGACAATATGGGATATGTTGAAGGAAGAGGCCGGTAAAACCAGACATGAAGAGGGACAAACAGCATTAAGAGTAAAGGATACATTGGTGACAGATGTGTATAGTGTTGCAGAACTTTTTCACAAACATTTGATAACTGTTACTGAAAAGATGGGGTTGTCAGGTTCTGTAGATGCTGCCATGGGATACCTCAGACCAGACATTTCAAATAATTTCCATAATATGAATTTAACCCTCACTACCCCAGCAGAAGTAGTGTCCATCATAAAATCTTTAAAATCAAAAACATCTAGTGGGTATGATGAAATATCAACAAAGTTAATTAAAGAATGTGATTCTGACTTAGGTAACATATTAAGCTATCTGTGTAACCAGCAGTTTATCAGTGGAATATTTCCTGAATGGTTGGAATATGCTGAAGTTAAGCCACTGTTTAAGGAGGGAGATAAAGAAATAGTGTCAAATTTCTGTCCAATTTCACTTTTGCCAGCATTCTCAAAAATTTTAGAAAAGGTAATGTACAATCAGCTTTATAACCATCTTATCACAAATAACATACTGTCAAAGGGTTCTGATATTGAGAAGGCTATCTACATTTGCAGTGAAAATGTACCCAATTCATTAGACAAAAAATTGCAGGCAACTGGTATATTTTGTGATCTGTCAAAGGCATTTGACTGTGTAAATCGCAATATCCTTTTAAGTAAATTAGAATATTATGGTGTAAAAGGAAATTCTGTAAAATGGTTCAAATCTTATATATCTGGCAGGAAACAAAGGGCGTTATTAGGAAAGAGACATGTATTAAGCCGTCAGGCATCATCCAACTGGGAACTAATTACACGTGGTGTCCCACAAGGTTCCATCTTAGGGCCCTTACTTTTTCTCGTGTATACCAATCACCTTTCATCAGTAACATTACAAGATGCCAAGTTTGTTCTGTTTGCTGATGATACAAACATTGCAATAAATAGCAACTCAAGTGCAGTCTTAGAAAGATCAGCTAATAAAATATTTGTGGACATTAATCACTGGTTCCCAGCCAATTCTTTGTCACTAAACTTTGGGGAAACACACTACATGCAGTTCAGAACTTGTAAGGGGTATCCCATGAGTGTATGCCTAACATATGATGACAAGCAGATAGAAGAACTGGACAGTGTTAAATTCTCGGGATTACAGCTTGATAATAAATTCAACTGCGAGGAGCACACCACAGAACCACTGAAGCGTCCAAAGAAATCTCTATTTGCAATGTGTATTCTGTCGGACATAGGGGATATAAAAATGAAAAAGCTGGCATATTATGCTTACTTTCACTCCATAATGTCATATGGGATTATTTTTTGGGGTAATTTATCAAGCCAAGCTAAAGTTTTCTGGGCACAAAAATGTGCAATAAGAGTTATACATGGTGTGAACTCAAGAACATCCTGCAGAGGCCTGTTTAGCGAACTAGGGATACTAACTACTGCTTCAAATTATATTTATTCCTTAATTAAATTTGTCATTAAAAATATATCACTTTTTCAAACCAACAGCTCAGTTAATGGAATAATCTTCACAAAGATTTAAAGTCACTTACTCCTGTACAAAAAGTTGTGCATTATTCAGGAACACACATTTTCAATAGCTTGCCAGTAGCCATAAAAAGTTTAACAACCAACGAAGTTCAGTTTAAGAGAAGCCTAAATGATTTATTGGTGGCTAATTTCTTCTACTCCACTGATGAATTTCTCAGTAGAACCTATTGATTTTGTGCTGTGTGTGTGTGTGTGTGTATGTGTGTATGTGTGTGTGTGTGTGTGTGTGTGTGTGTGTGTGTGTGTGTGCACCATTTCAGTGCAATAATGTGTTCATTGTAAATAAGTATTGTAGTAGTTGTGTTATATGTTTATTACCTTATAAATAAAAAACATCTTTTTTTCAAATTTTAAATTCAGTGCATTACTGCAATCTTAGTAAATGAGTGTTGTAAAATGATCCTTTCATAAATTGTTCATTAAAAAAAATGATGATCATTCCACTTGGGACCTGTGGAAGGTATATTAGCTTAATTGTTTTAGTTGTAAATATCTGTCATGTATTATTGTTTTTCTACATCCTGGAGGACCTCCTCACTATGGATCAATTGGAATTAAAGTAAATCTAATCTAGAAGTAATAATGTCAATACCAAGGCCAATGGAAGGAGGATTTGTAAACATATGAGAAGGGAACAAAACAAGAATCAAAATTTAAAGACTAGTTTACAGTATTACAGTTCCGATGGGGAACCAGAAGCGAAACAGTATTTGGAAATAGCAGGTAGCTGTGGTTGAGTAGAATGTTGTACAGACACTTTGGTTAAATATTCCACACTTTATTGCCATGAACATAAACCAGAGGTATACAAGCAAAGCTATCATGATATGTGGAGTTTGAGAGACAAGCAGGAACTGGTGATCAAAGATTGTGAACTTGGGCTATAGATAAACCATGTCCATAGTTGCTGTGGTTGTTATGTTGGCCAGCATCAATACTGACGGTTGATGTTGCCACAGGATCCCCCTCTCTAGCGCAGGGTACCGTGTAGCAGGTAGGGAGGTGGGTGGTTCACATCTATTTGTAGTCCCATTGGAATGGTGGGTGGTGGAAGGGTCTGCATAGCAAGAACGGGGAGTGTCACCGCCAGCAATATTTGTGATGTGTGGAATCATCTCCAGTCCTGGTGTCGAAGTTGCTGTATTGGGGCAGATATCCGTGTCAGAATGGTTGAGAATGGGAGAGGTAGAGGTAGGAGGGTTGGAGAGGTTGATGTTCTCCTCTGCTGTTAGCACCCAGGCTGGTTTAAGCCAGTGGATTGATACAGTTGTCATTTGTCCTTCTGCAGTATTGAGAATGTTTGATCCCCCATCAGAATACTTTGTATGGGCCAGTTACATGAGAGCACCCACTTAGCCTGTTGTGGATGAAGGTTGGTTGTAGCCCATGCATGCAGCAGGGAGGGTATCAGGAGTTATTAATGTGGTGTCAGACATTCTGTTGTAACTTGGATAGCTCTGTGGTTGTAAGTAGTGCCTTAGCCCCTTACGGATAAAGGTTGGTTGTAACCCATGAGCATGCGGAGGAAGGGGGGTGGTATCAGGGAGTCGTCAATGTGGTGTCAGACATTCTGTTTTAACGTGGGTATCTCTGTAATTGTAAGTAGTGGGAAGAGAAATTCTGCTGGGAGGGTAAAGCATTCACTGTACAACACCTTTGCAAGTGATGACTTGAAGTCATCCTTGCACGTTGCTCGGGTGCCCAGCAGAACTCGGAGTAGAGCATTCCTCCATTGTGTGTCGTGGCACATTAAGGAGGCCTTCAAAGTCCTGTGCCACCTTTCCACCATCCCACTCTATGGATGGTAGGCTGTTGTATGGAACCATTGCACTCAGCATGGTTTGCACAGCTCAGTGAAGAGTGCACATTCAAATTGTCGGCCCTGGTCAATTATGATGGATAGGTGCAACCGAAATATGAAATCCATCTGTTAGTGAAGGCCCATGTCATTGATTCTGCTGTTATGTGATGTAAGAGGGTTACTTCGATCCTGTGGGTTGTGTGGTCAGTGCCTGCTAAGATTTATTTGTAGCTTTTGTACTTCGGTAGGAAGCCAACAAGGTCCAAGTGTATGTGCTAGAAGCATCCTTTAGATACCATGGAGGTGCCATGTGAACAGAACGTGTGTCATCTGGTCTTATTGGGCTGGTATAGAACACATGCCCTTGCCCATTTCCTGCAGTCTACTTTAACCACTGGCCAAACAAAACATTCTGTAACAAGTGTTGTAGTGGGGCAAACCATAGTGCAGGACAGGTTATGAAGGCTGTCAAAAATTGATTTTCTGAATGGGACTGCAACAGTAAAGATGATCTTCCCTGCAATATGTCACACCAAACTGCGATGTGAAAGTCAGAGAACTTTATTTGCTTGAGTTGTAGATGTGTGTACTGCTTTTCTAGGAGTTCATGTGAATGTTCGTTATGTTCATGTGAATTTGCTATGTCTTCATAGTTGAAAAGGGTACTGGTGGCTTGGATACGGGACATGTAGTCTGCCACCACAATCTCCCCCCCCCCCCCTCCCTCCACCACCAGTTTGGATGTATCACCCCATCTGAAGTAATGGGGCAATACATCTGAACTAGGATTGTGAATGACTTTTTCCGAGGGTGATGGCTGGTGAAAAATGTGAGAGGGCAACCCTCAGTGCATTCTCTGAAATACTTCACTGCTTCATACAGGGCAAGTAGTTGATGGTCGTATACTGACCACAATTTTTGCAGTCCCTTCAATTTGCATGAGAAGAATCACAAGGGTAGGTGTATGCCATTAACAGTTTGCTGCAGGACAGTGCCGATGGCAATTTTACTAGTTTCAGCAGTGATTGTCAAGAGGGTCATTGGTGAGGGGTGACAGCGTAGCTCAGCATCATGTTCTCACCTGTTTGAGAAAATCTTAGAGAGGATCTGATTCAAGCGCTATTTATGTGAACCTGGCCAGCTAATGAGTCCTATTTGTGTGAATCAGGCTGGCTAGTGTTTTCATCTTGCCAGTACTATGTCAGAAACCAAGGTCTACTCACCTGCCACCATGAAGCAACAGTGAATTCACTGACCTGCTTTTCTCATCCAGTCAGCTTTTATGGACCCCCCTGTTGTAGCTGACAGGTGACTCAAATTCATTTTTCAGAAGCAGTGGCAGGTGTATTTTGCTTCACTTTGTACCTATGTGCAAAAATGATGAAACAGATCAATAAATAACATCAGTACCTTTCCATCTTTAAGTATTTTTGTCTTGTAACATGTTCCATGGTGATGTTAATAATTCACTGATTTTTAGCTATTAACTGTAGAGGTGATAAGGAGAAAGGGACCTATTTCTTCTTATTATACACCATTTTTATTTTCTTTACATGTCTAGTTCTGCAGGAAGAAATTGCGAAACTAATCTCCATTGTCATGGAACAATTCATTACATGAAACTACACCAGTAAAGTTAATAAGTAAAGCAAAATTTATACAAATACTAATCTGATAGTAAGCTGCTGAGATATATTAGCATACTCAACAATATAACACATGCATTTGCTAAAATTTTTCCAGGAAGTCTGCAACATAATAGAGGTAGTGAACCATGAGAAAATTCCTCAATTTAGACTTGAAAGTGTGATGATTACTACCATTTTTTTTTTTAAATTCTTGTTGTAGCTTATTGAAAAAGGATGCAGAAGAATAATGTACATCTTTCTGCCCAAGAATCAAATGATGTGATCCAAATGCAGATTGGATTTCTGTCTAGCATTAACTGAGTGAAAGCTGACTTGTGTATCAAAAACTGTAAAACAAATTGTGATCTAGCATCAATTTATTTTCTATGAGCCATGAACATATATCTTGAACTGCATTATTTGATACATTGCCTGTGTTCCAATTAACGTCCCTCACTACCAAGGCAGTGTCATCAGCAAACAGAAATATTTTAGAATCACCTCACAGCCATTCTCATTAGTGTGGAGAACAATTTTTTTGCTGTCTGTTCTTAAAGCATGAGAGAAAATTATTGTGAGCTACTATTCTTATTTCATAATGCTCCAACTTCTGCAGTTGTATTTTGTGATCAACATAATCAAATGCTTTAGATAAATCAAAGAAGATGCCTGATCTTCACAACTATTTATTTAAGCTTTCCAAAGCATCACAGGGAAAAGAGAACACAGCATTTTCAGTTGTTGAACCACTTATAAAATCAAACTATATCTCTGACAGCAAATTATGTGGACTGAAACAATCAATTATCCTTATACAGTGTGATTCTTATTAATGTTAAAAAAACACATAGTAATGTAGATGATACTAGGACAAGTAATTTAATACAACGCATATGGCACCACAAATGTCAGGAAATACCCCAAAAGTGGATAACAGATGTGGAACATGTGAAGTCACATCCAAAATACAGAGGGTATTTTCAAGCGTGGGCATGAAGGGATGAATGAGCAATGTAATATTTGCATTCAAGCAAAAGGTGCAAATTTTGAATACTTTTTGTAAATGTAATCTGTTGTAAATGTAGAAGCCTCAAAATTATTCTCCTCACTGTAACCAAGCAAAAGCTGTTCTTATTTTGTGTCTCTTTCCTTTTCTCCCTTCTTTTTTTGTTTACAGGCATTATGTAGTAAAGACACATAGGACAGTTACTGGTAATGATGCAACTGAGAAACTTCTCCTAATTTACCTGTGATATAATACAATAGGTTTTTGTCATACTGCAGTTTGCAATAAATCAGCAGAGTTTGTGAGAGCAGTAAATAAATTAATACCTCAATGTAAACAAATAATTGTCTCACATAATGAAAAAAAGTATTGCCTTCTAGACACATGACTCAAACCCTGAGCACCACATGCGAGTCATACACATAGGCACAGAGCCCCACAGACATGAGTACTTGACTTGGGTCAGAATGATCAGGTGGGACAGACCAGTAGGTTCAACCTCTGCACATGTCCTGAAGTAAGACGTCTGGTGACGTCACATGCTGAGTATTTGTCACCCACTTTTGGTGTATTTCCTGACATTTGTGGACCTGTGTGTCTTGTATTATATTACTTGTCTTAGCACCATCTACATCATTTCAGAGGTTTTTCAATGTTAATAAGAATCACCCAGTTATACAGCCTTTTCAAAAACTTTTGCAAACACTGACAGTATAGAAATAGGCCTGAAACTGTCTACATTATCACTATAAAGCAGTTTCACAGAAAACTAGCAATTCCTAAAGGAAAAATTGCACATTTGCCTAAGCACAGAGTTAACATAGTGTTTTTTGTGTCCTGCTAGATACTTCATCATATCTATGAGAATCATTAGTCTTCAGCAATTTAATCACTTACTCAACATCCCCCCCCCCCCCCCTTGTCAGTATCATGGAGGTGTATTTCAGATAGCAGTCTTGGAAAGCCATTTCCTAAGAAAGTTACACAATTCACTCTAGTAATTCAGTTTTTGTTCAGTTCACCTGCTATATTCAGAAAATGGTTGTTAAATGATGCACATGTATCTGACTTAGCACTAACAAAAACTTTTTACTACATAATGATTTTACATCTTCTACCTTGTGCTGTTGACCAGGCACTTTCTTCACGACTGATCATATTGATAATTTTATCCTGACAGTTAGCTATTCTATTTGTATACCACATGATTTTGATTTTCTCATAACATTTTTAAGAATCTTACTGTACTGTTTGTAATGGGCTACTGCAGCTTGATTATGACTATTTCTAACATTTTGATACAATTTCCACTTTCTTCTACGTTGAATCCTTATTCCACTAGTCAGCCACTCATGTCGCATGTTAGTGTTAATGCCCTATTTCAAATATTCTAATGAAAATCAACTTTCAAAGAGCATGAGAAATGCATCCAGGAAATCACTGTATTTATCATAAATGTTTTCAGCATTATAAACATACTGTCACTTTTGTTCTGTAATTAGGTTTTAAAAAAATATCTGTCCCACTGAATAATTCTCAATAGTTTGTAATAATATATAACGTGTAAGTGTGCACAAATTCCTTTTAATGTTAAAATTTGTGTCTCATGGTCTGAAAGTATGTTTAACTAATGAAAAGTGTCTCTAGTAATGAAGAATAAATAGAAATGCTGTCTACAGTTGAGCTACTGTTCCCCTATGCTCTGGCTGGAAAGAATAATCTGCATCAGACGCCACATGTAAATAATTTTTGGTGCTGTCTATAAAGTGAACCCTGGACTCTCTCTAGTTTGAAGAGACATGTCCTGAAATTAGAGTTAGTGGAACTGTACATAAATATAATTTAAAGTTTAGTTTCACTAAATCCAACTGTTCCTGCACAACATTCAATGACCTATTCAGTGCAGTGCTTTGATATGTCAATAGATTCAAATGGAATACCATTTTTTATGTTTTTAGCCACTCTCTCACTCCACAAAGAGCTCCTTGAAAAATAGACACCTAATCTGTATCTCAGTAAATGAAGCCTATGAATTGCCACAATGTTTAAATGATGCAATGATATACCAATTATATCAGAGCCAAAGTCTATAACAAGTCACTAACTTTATTTTTTAACACCACTTATATTTTGGTGGAATATGCCAATCTCTTCATTACTTTGATACCTGACCTTTTTTGAAGATGGTTCCTTTGTTAGACTTGTCTTAATCAAGGATAATTATTAGCTAAGTTCAAGCTCAAAAAAGTGCAGTTCTAACACCAATTACTAGAGGAATTTTACTTTGAGTGATCCTACCACTCTCACCATTCTATGAGGCAAATAAAAGGGGCTTTGATGAGTGGATACAATTGGACATGAATGTATGCATATAACCACATCCTGTAATTCACACACCATGTGCACACCCACCTCGTGATCCACTCTGGTTCAGAGCATAGTGCAGTCTGTGTGAGTGTGAGTGGAGTAGAGCAAAGGAGATGATGGTGCTCACAGTGGAGCAGCAGGTGCTCATTTCAGAAAGTTACATGGCAACAAAGTCATGAAATAATGTGGTAAGTTCTTTGCTGAGAAGTTTAACAGTGTCAAAGTGCCAGCAAAGAGTGGCAAGCAGTACTTAGTCCAAAAATGGTGTCAGACAGGATCTGATTTGAACAAGCCAAAAAACATTCCAAATCGTGCCCACACACCAAAACTGTAGCTGCAGTTTACCATAAAGTGCTTCAGAGTCCTACCAAATCAACCCAACATCTATCGCAAGAGACCAGCATATCACACCAATCATACAGACGAATACTCCGCCTGGACCTGCAGTCTGGTCACTACCGTAGCTGGCCACTCAGGTCACCTGATCTGTCAGAGTACGGTTACTTTGTGTGGAGGAGCCCTTAAGTTTAAGGTGTATTACAACATCCCTCATAGTCTTCCAGAACTGCAGAAGAATATTTCAGATGAGACTGCAGCAATTTCAGCAGTCAAGCTTTGATCCACCTTCAGCAACTTGCAGACCAGGGACCGAAAGAGCCAGGAGATGAATGGTGGTCACTTTCAACATCTGCTATAACCAGGTTAGTACTATATTTCCATTCCTCTGCTGCTTTTCTTTGTACCCTAGAACTCTATTCTCCAGGTCACTTTTATTTGTCCCACTCTGTATAAGTTTTGCCACCCTCCCCATCCCATACCTGTTGAGGCACAAGCCATTCCTGGTGAAACCTGATCTATCGACAGACTCAACTGGCACCACTGCAATGTGAGCCATAACCTCCATCATAAGTGGCTCCTCAAGTCCCTGTTAATAATCCTAACAGCTCTATTTTTTTTAAAGATGAAGCTAATCATGAAGCTGAAATAAGTGCAAGAGGTGCACGTTTGTGGCCCCAGCTTAAGTAGCTATCTTTTACAGATCACTTCTTATGTCACACTCCCTGTCCCTAAGAAGAATATTCCCTGGTCCATTTACAATCACTATCAGATCCTTTTTTGTGTAAATACTAACATAGGGTGTCCATTCGTCTCGTTTTTCCTGGGACAGTCCCGTTTTTTACCAAAATGTCCCGCTGTCCCGAAAGGTATTTTGGGGATACTCAAATGTACCATTTTTTTGTGATTCTGCTTGGCTAGAGTATTTTACGCTTATGGTTGTTTGACTTGCTATTAACTGCGCAATTATTTACGCTAAGAAGTGTGTGATGACTTTCAGCATACCCCAAACATGTACCGAACCTTCAAAAATCACAAGTAATTTTAAATGCACTATAGGTTATCAATAACAACGAAGATTCTTCTCTTCCAAATTGATCCACTGAATCCGTCCTTTCAGTCCAGAGATACTCTCCACCACTGGTACTTGTTCCCTGGCTTTTGTCACCACACTGTTAATGTTTTGCACTGTGCAATCACTGTTTCATTATGCCAAAACGAAAGTGTAATTTTAACAGCAATATAAAAAGTGAGTTTCCTTTTATCACTGGTAGTAGAGAAACTGTAGAATGTATGCTGTGCAGGTCAAAATTTGCTATTAGTCATGGTGGAAGGTCTGACATTGTGAATCACATTAAGACGAAGAAACATCGCATGAGTGATCAAACGAAAAGAGCAAATAAATGCGTGAGTGACTACTATGCAAACTTAAAATCAGTAACAGAAATGGATAGGCAGTTGGCAGCACAAGAAGCTACATTTGCATACCACAGTGCAATGCATAACTATAGCTTTAAGTCAATGGACTGAACTACAGCAGTTATTAAAAAACTTTTCAGTCCTAAATTCACATGTGGACACACAAAATGTAATGCAATCATTTCAAATGTTATTGCACCGTATGCAGTGCAGCAGGTTTTAAATGAACTGAAAAATGCTCTATCCATTACTGTAATGATTGCTACATTGAATCATCTGGATTTGAAGTTGGTTCCTCTCCTTATCAGGTATTTTCAACCTGAAAATGGCATCACGCTGAAAGTGCTCGAATTCGTTAATTTAGCTGGTGAAACTTCAGATTTACTTCAGAATTATGTGCTGGAGGTTTTAAAGAAATAGGATCTTGAGGGAAAGGTGATTGCAGTTTCTGCAGACAACACTAACTCCAATTTTGGTGGTAAGCAGAGGAAAGCAAAAAACAATTCTTCTATAAACTGTAACAGAACACAGTGAATAATATAGTAGGTGTTGGCTTTCCAGCACATGTGGTGCACAATTCTTTACAAACTGGCTGATTGCCTACCCATTGACTGCCAATTAATTGTAAACAAATCTACCAGCATTTCCACATATATAGAGTAAGGGTTGAATCTCTGAAGTCATTCTGTAAGTTTACTAAAACTGAATACAGAACTGTACTTGGGCACAGCAAGACAAGGTGGCTATCTCTGCTACCAGCATTGGAAAGAATTGTTGAGATATTTCCTGCTTTGAAATCATATTTCATTTCCCTTGATAAGTGTCCTGTTATCCTTAAACAATTCTTCGATAACCCTGTGCCTATTGTTCTTCTACATTTTCTTGTTAGCCAGCTAAAACCTTTCTCCAGAACAATTAAATGTGTTGAGAAACAAGAAATCACAATAGTGGAAGTTTATCAAGAAATAACCAAATTATTGGGCAAGTTACAATGTAGAAAATCTGAAAGATTTCTTACATCCCTTGTACATGAGACTCTAAGAAACCTGGAAGAAGAGGGTGAAATTACTGTAGAACAATTTCATATTTATGCTGACGTCTATGACTCTTGCACTGAGTATATTAAAGAGTGGTGTTAACCATTTCTCACACCTTTTAAAGCATTTGACTTGGTTGATACTGAAAAGGAGCAGATACAGTGGAAGGATATTCAGGACTGTTGTGTTTTTGTTAAAAGTATTGTACCAAATTTTCCTGTTGATGAAGAAGAACTGTTCAATAAATCTTCACATGCACAGAACTTCATAAAAAGTGAAGAAGGAGACAAAGAAAGTGTTAGTGCAATGTGGTGTAAAATATTTGCTTATTTCAAGAGTAAAAACATTAACATGAAAAACATTACTCACTTGGTGGAGTTTTGTCTGGCAATTCCTGGGTCAGATGCTGCTGTGGAACGTGTGTTTTCGTTAGTGAACTCTTTGTGGTCAGATGAAAAAAACAGAATGAAAGTTGAAACAGTGAGGGCCTTGCTCATTGTCAAAACACACTTTAATGGTGTATCGTGTACTGACTTTTATCATACAATTTCAAATGAAAATGCACTTCTTGATAAATTACATAAAAATGAAAAGTACGGTGATAGTGTGGCAGAATAATTGTAAAAAGTGATTTGGGATCATCTGAGTGCACGTTGTAAAGGTAAACTTGTATGTGTATTAAATTTAGTCAATACAATATTTACGTCCTGTTTTTTTTTTCTTCAGTGTCCCAGGTTTTTCTCTAATTTATTTTAAATGTCCCCTTTTTCAATGAAAATGAAATGGATACCCTATACTAACATAACTCTGCTATGTGCAGCTGAGGTTATGTCACCCATGGAAGCAGTCAGGACAGCTGCAGTACAGGTCAGATCATCTACCACACAAGCCTGCCCACCTACGGAAGATTCCAGGTTACCTCTGATGGAAGACCTTACATTGGCACCAGAGAATACCACACTGGCAGCAATGGACCCTACATTGGCAGCAGAAGAGACCACACTGGCAGTAGAGTAGCCCACATTGGCAGCAGAGTAGCCTACATTGGCAGTGGAGGACACAACATTGGCATTAAAGGACCCTGCATTGGTAGCTGAGGACTGTACATTGGTAGTGAAGGACCCTATATTGGCAGAGGCGGCCCCTGCATTGGAAGTGGATGGCCCTACATTGGCAGTGGAGGATCCTATATCAGAATTGGAGAACCCTACATTGGCAGCTGAGGACCCTACACCAGCACTGGAGGACCTTCTATTGGCAGTGCAAAACCCTACATTGGCAGTGGAGGTCCATGCATCGGCAGTGCACAACCCTACATCAGCGGTGGAGAACACTATGGGAAACCTACATTGGCAGTGGAGGACCCTACAGTAGTAGTGGCGGGGGGGGGGGGGGGGGGGGCCCTACATCGACAGCTGAGGACACTAGACTAGTAGTGGAGGAGCCTACATCAACACTGGCAACAGAAAACCCTTCACTGCCAACCAGAGGCCTGATACCACCAGCCATAGAAGAAAAAGATCTTTCACTGGCAGCAGGAGATCCATCCTCACAAGTATTGTATTTGTATTGTATTGTAGCATAAGAGTGCACTACAGAAAAGACCTGCAAGGAACAGAAGAGCTGTAGCGCTCAAGGATTTTCAGCACCCCACCTCAAAACTGGATTTTAAGCTATAATACCCAAGAGTTCAAGAATTTCAAGTTGTAGTTAATGATGCCACTATAGAGCGTATGTGCATTATGGAGCACTGGTTCATAAATTTTGAATGAGGTATTGTTAACATTAACCATTATAATTTGGCTAGTCAGTTCTGTAAAAGGTATGACAAAAGTATAGGAGTTTGTATTTTTCTTAAAACTAATGTTGAATATAAAAGGAGGTGTGTCACAGAATCATTGAGTTCTGAAAGGTAATTTGAAGTTGGTGCTGTTCAGTTCCATGGGGAGGTAGATGACACAATAGTAATAACAGTATACAGATCACCTAGTGGAGACAAAAACTCCATCATTAATAAACTAGAGTCTCTACTGGATTTTATGTTTACTAAAAAAGCTACAATAATTGACTGTGGAAACTTTGATAGAAAGCATGTGAATGATTTTGCATTAAAGAGGTTATTATTTGGTGTACTGCACAGCTTCAACATGTTTTCTCTTATAAATAACCCCATAAGAATGACAAATAGAACAGAAAGTTTTACAGACAACATATTTTCAAATGTGAACACCACAGAGATAGAAATTATTAATACTGAATTAGGACTGCCTGATTACATCGCCCTCACCCTTTCAATCTGAACTACACCGGTAAAAGAAAGGGATGTACGATATGCTTATAGATCAAACATCCCTACAGGAAAGTGTGCTATTTTTGTAGATAGTCAAAAATGATAATTCATGGTTAGAAGTGCTTTCACAATCAGGTACTAACAAGGCTTACAATGGTTTCTCTTCAGTAATCATGACTAATTTTGAAATTTGTTTTCCAAAGAAACTGACCAGATTCCATTTGTGTCGCATCACGCAAATAGTACCCATATTACATCAGACATTAAGATTTCCTACAGGACTCTAAAAAGGCTCAGTTCTTGACTGAAAAAATACAAAAGTCCCCTTATGCAAAAACTTATAAGAAAATATATAGGACGTAATTGCAAATGCAAAATACTTAGAACTGATATAATAATAAGACAGTCAGTCAATAAATCTAAATCTGTACAGGAAATTCTAAAACATGAAACAAGTAAGAGAGAAAAAGAGCAGGAAATCACACTTAGAAATACTTATAACAATAATATTGGTAAAAGAGGTTTGAGAAATTAATAAATTATTACTTTATAAATACTCCCAAACACTAATCTTAAATGTCACAAATCAAGATCAACTTTGAGCATCATACAACAGCATACAGAATTTCAACTAGTGAACATGAAGTAGGTATGGTAACTGAAACCTTGTAATCCAAAATTTCAGCAGGTGTAGATGAAGTACCAGTGTCACTTGTAATCCACACTGATTTACAAATTGCAAAGTCCTCGGCTCACATAAGTAATTTATAAGGAGTGATCAAAAAGTTCAAAGGCTGCACAGTCCAGAATCGGTATGCTAATCAGGCAAAATTACTGTGAGCATTTAGGCTATCATCCTACGATGCACCAGGATGAAGATACACAATTGGTACGACACTGTGTCCTGCTGCGTGAAGAAGTCTGTAACTGCCTGCTGCACATCCTCATCCAACAGGAACTGTCAACCGTTCAAAACATTTTTTAAGAACCAAGGGTGTGCTAATCATCTGAGGAGAGATCAGAACTATAGTGTGGGTGCCCAACTATCTCCCACTTGAGTTGGCACAACTGTTGCATTACGACATTTGCAGTATGGGACATGCGTTATCATGAACCCGGCACACAATTCCACAACTGTGGTTTTTGACAGACATACACATTCTTCATTCTCTGATGGATATATACCAGTGTTCGTCCTTCAACAGCCAAGACTTTTTCTTTCCCTCCAAGGTCATGGAACTTGTCAATACTTGAAATTACAACATAAAAGTAGTAACAGATAAAATAAAATGTTCGTGAATCCAAAAAAAGACAAGCCATATATTTATGCAAACACAATCAACTATATAACACAGGAATCAGGTTAATTTTTCGAGATACTCCGTGACAGAATAGAAGGAGTGACACATAAGGAATTTCTTCAGCTTTGATTTGAAAGCACATGTATTGCAGCTATGATTTTTGAATTCTTGTGGTAGCTTACTGAAAATGAATGCAGCAGTGTACTGCACACCTTTCTGCACAAGAGTCAACTATGTGCAATACAAATTCAGATAGTATTAACTGATTGAAAGCTGCTAATTATTGGGAATAAGCTGATACTGTTAACACGAAATGACAGTGAAGAATACATATATTGAGAGGCCAATTTCAGAATACTCAGACAAGTGAACAGGAGTTGACAAGAGGTTCATGAACTTACACCACACATTGCCCAAACCACCTGTTTCTCAAAAATGTTCTAATGTGTGTGAAATCTTATGGGACTTAACTGCTAAGGTCATCAGTCCCTAAGCTTACACACTACTTAACCTAAATTATCCTAAGGACAAACACACAAACCCATGCCTGAGGGAGGACTCGAACTTCCTCCAGGACCAGCTGCACAGTCCATGACTGCAGTGCCTTAGACCGCTCTGCTAATCCCGTGTGGCCCACCTGTTTCTGAGCCAAAAATGTCCCTGAGAATGGGTACAGTAACCCCAAAATATAATAGCATACATCATAAGCGGATGAAAATCAGCAAAGTAGACTACTTTTCATGTCAAACTATCACTTACTTCAGGTATCGTTTGAATAGTAAAGATTGCAGCATTAAGTCTTTGAACAAGATTCTGAATGTGGGCTTTCCACAGCAGTTTACGATCTATCTGAATATCAAGAAATTTGAACTGTTCAGCTTCACTGATCATATGCCCACTCTGTGAAATTAGAACGTCACATTTTGTCAAATTGTGTGTTGGAAAATGTAAAAACTGAGTCTTACTGTGATTTAAGTGTTAATTCATTTCCTACAAGCCCTGAACTTATGTCATGAACTGCACTATTTGAAACAGTGCCAATGTTGCACACAACATCCTTTACTACCAAGCTAGTGTCATCAGCAAACAGAAATATTTTAGATTCACCTGTAATACTAGAGGGCATATCATTTGTATAAATAAGAAACAGGAGAGGCCCCAACACTGATCCCTCAGGCATCCCATTTGACCATGCCCCACTCAGACCCCACATCATAGCCGTTCTTAACACTGTGGATAATGACCTTTTGCTGTCTGTTGTTAAAGTAAGAGGTAAACCAATTGTGAGCTACTCCGCATATTCCATAATGGTCCAACTTCTGGAGCAATATTTTGTGATCCACACAATCAAACACCTTAGTTAAATCAGAAAAGATGCCTAATATTCAAAACCTTTTATTTAATCCATCCAGTACCTCACAGAATCAATGGAAAATAGCATTTTCAGTTGTTAAAACACTTCTGAAACCGAACTGTTCATTTGATAGCAAATTATGTGAAATACAATGATCAGTTATCCTTACATACACATGATTTTCAATAACTTCAATCAATACTGATGCATAGAAATAGGTATGAAATTGTCTACATTATCCCTTTCTCCTGTTTTATAAAGATTAGATTAGATTCAGTTTTCGTTCCACAGACCCAAAACTGAGACAATTCTCATGGGCGTGGAACTTGTCAGAAAGTACAGCATAAAAAACATAAAACATTTGAATATAATACTTATTACCCTGGTCATTTGTCAGGAGCTTGTCAAAATACATTACAGTAAAATTGAACTGCTAACATTTACAGGATTGATACACTGTCAGAATGAAACATTATTATGCACTTTTAATGAATTTATAATGCACAAAATACCTCATTTTGATTGTTATAATCAAGTGCTGTCGGAGCTAAATCTAACACACATTTTTACTTAAGCTAGTCTGACAGTCCTTGCTAAGATATTCATCTAGAGAGTAGGAGGAGTTGCCTATCAAAAATTCTTTCAAACCCTGTTTAAACCATGCTTTATCTGAAACTAAGTTTTTAATCCAGAATGGTTGCTGGCAGTTTATTGAAAATGTGTTCCTGAATATTGGACCCCTTTATGGACCAAGGTAACTGATATTAGATATTTATGTAGATTGTTCTTATTCCTAGTATTGATACTAAATATTGAGTTATTGTTTGGAAACAGTAATATATTACTTGGGACAAATTTCATTAAAGAATGAAAGAATGAAATTTTCACTCTGCAGCAGTGTGTGCACTGATATGAAACTTCCTTTTGCCTTCCACGGGCAAGAGCTCCACCAACTCAGCTACCCAAGTACGACTCATGACCCGCCCTTACAGCTTTACTTCTGCCATTACCTTGTCTTTCAGGGAAGCTTCTGTAAAGTTTGGAAGGTAGGAGATGAGGTATTGGTGGAAGTAAAGCTGTGAAGATGGATTGTGAGTCATGCTTGGGTAGCTGAGTTGGTAGAGCTCTTGCCCGTGGAAGGCAAAAGGAAGTTTCATATCAGTGCACACTCTGCTGCAGAGTGAAAATTTCATTCTTTCATTCTTTAATGAAATTTGTCGCAAGTAATATATTCTGTTTCCAAACAATAGCTCAATATTTAGTATCAAAACTAGGAATAAGAACAATCTACATAAATATCTAATATCAGTTACCTTGGTCCATAAAGGGGCCCAATATTCAGAAACACATTTTCAATAAACTGCCAGCAACCATTCTGGATTAAAAACTTAGTTTCAGATAAAGCATGGTTTAAACAGGGTTTGAAAGAATTTTTGATAGGCAACTCCTCCTACTCTCTAGATGAATATCTTAGCAAGGACTGTCAGACTAGCTTAAGTAAAAATGTGTGTTAGATTTAGCTCTGACAGCACTTGATTACAACAGTCAAAATGAGGTATTTTGTGTATTATAAATTCATTAAAAGTGCACAATAATGTTTCATTCTGACAGTGTATCAATCCTGTAAATGTTAGCAGTTCAATTTTACTGTAATGTATTTTGACAAGCTCCTGACAAATGACCAGGGTAATAAGTATTATATTCAAATGTTTTATGTTTTTTATGCTGTACTTTCTGACATGTTCCACGCCCATGAGAATTGCCTCAGTTTTGGGTCTGTGGAACGAAAACTGAATCTAATCTAATCTTTATAAAACAGGAGAAAGGGATAATGTAGACAATTTCATACCTATTTCTATGCATCAGTATTGATTGAAGTTATTGAAAATCATGTGTATGTAAGGATAACTGATCATTGTATTTCACATAATTTGCTATCAAATGAACAGTTCGGTTTCAGAAATGTTTTAACAACTGAAAATGCTATTTTCCATTGATTCTGTGAAGTACTGGATGGATTAAATAAAAGGTTTTGAATATAAGGCATCTTTTCTGATTTAACTAAGGTGTTTGATTGTGTGGATCACAAAATATTGCTCCAGAAGTTGGACCATTATGGAATATGCGGAGTAGCTCACAATTGGTTTACCTCTTACTTTAACAACAGACAGCAAAAGGTCATTATCCACAGTGTTAAGAATGGCTATGATGTGGGGTCTGAGTGGGGCATGGTCAAATGGGATGCCTGAGGGATCAGTGTTGGGGCCTCTCCTGTTTCTTATTTATACAAATGATATGCCCTCTAGTATTACAGGTGAATCTAAAATATTTCTGTTTGCTGATGACACTAGCTTGGTAGTAAAGGATTGGCACTGTTTCAAATAGTGCAGTTCATGACATAAGTTCAGGGCTTGTAGGAAATGAATTAACACTTAAATCACAGTAAGACTCAGTTTTTACATTTTCCAACACACAATTTGACAAAATGTGACGTTCTAATTTCACAGAGAGGGCATATGATCAGTGAAGCTGAACAGTTCAAATTTCTTGATATTCAGATAGATCGTAAACTGCTGTGGAAAGCCCACATTCAGAATCTTGTTCAAAGACTTAATGCTGCAATCTTTACTATTCAAACGATACCTGAAGTAAGTGATAGTTTGACATGAAAAGTAGTCTACTTTGCTGATTTTCATCCACTTATGATGTATGCTATTATATTTTGGGGTTACTGTACCCATTCTCAGGGACATTTTTGGCTCAGAAACAGGTGGGCCACACGGGATTAGCAGAGCGGTCTAAGGCGCTGCAGTCATGGACTGTGCAGCTGGTCCTGGAGGAGGTTTGAGTCCTCCCTCGGGCATGGGTTTGTGTGTTTGTCCTTAGGATAATTTAGGTTAAGTAGTGTGTAAGCTTAGGGACTGATGACCTTAGCAGTTAAGTCCCATAAGATTTCACACACATTAGAACATTTTTGAGAAACAGGTGGTTTGGGCAATGTGTGGTGTAAGTTCATGAACCTCTTGTCAACTCCTGTTCACTTGTCTGAGTATTCTGAAATTGGCCTCTCAATATATGTATTCTTCACTGTCATTTCGTGTTAACAGTATCAGCTTATTCCCAATAATTAGCAGCTTTCAATCAGTTAATACTATCTGAATTTGTATTGCACATAGTTGACTCTTGTGCAGAAAGGTGTGCAGTACACTGCTGCATTCATTTTCAGTAAGCTACCACAAGAATTCAAAAATCATA
The DNA here is from genome assembly GCF_023864345.2 of Schistocerca serialis cubense. NCBI lineage: Eukaryota > Metazoa > Arthropoda > Insecta > Orthoptera > Acrididae > Schistocerca > Schistocerca serialis. The sequence continues at coordinate 417,304,667 of NC_064644.1, forward strand.
GCTGCAATACATGTGCTTTCAAATCAAAGCTGAAGAAATTCCTTATGTGTCACTCCTTCTATTCTGTCACGGAGTATCTCAAAAAATTAACCTGATTCCTGTGTTATATAGTTGATTGTGTTTGCATAAATATATGGCTTGTCTTTTTTTGGATTCACGAACATTTTATTTTATCTGTTACTTCTTTTATGTTGTAATTTCAAGTATTGACAAGTTCCATGACCTTGGAGGGAAAGAAAAAGTCTTGGCTGTTGAAGGACGAACACTGGTATATATCCATCAGAGAATGAAGAATGTGTACGTCTGTCAAAACCCACAGTTGTGGAATTGTGTGCCGGGTTCATGATAACGCATGTCCCATACTGCAAATGTCGTAATGCAACAGTTGTGCCAACTCAAGTGGGAGATAGTTGGGCACCCACACTATAGTTCTGATCTCTCCTCAGATGATTAGCACACCCTTGGTTCTTAAAAAATGTTTTGAACAGTTGACAGTTCCTGTTGGATGAGGATGTGCAGCAGGCAGTTACAGACTTCTTCACGCAGCAGGACACAGTGTCATACCAATTGTGTATCTTCATCCTGGTGCATCGTAGGATGATAGCCTAAATGCTCACAGTAATTTTGCCTGATTAGCATACCGATTCTGGACTGTGCAGCCTTTGAACTTTTTGATCACTCCTTATAAATTACTTATGTGAGCCGAGGACTTTGCAATTTGTAAATCAGTGTGGATTACAAGTGACACTGGTACTTCATCTACACCTGCTGAAATTTTGCATTGCAAGGTTTCAGTTACCATACCTACTTCATGTTCACTAGTTGAAATTCTGTATGCTGTTGTATGATGCTCAAAGTTGATCTTGGTTTGTGACATTTAAGATTAGTGTTTGGGAGTATTTATAAAGTAATAATTTATATAATTTCTCTAACCTCTTATACCAATATTATTGTTATAAGTATTTCTAAGTGTGATTTCCTGCTCTTTTTCTCTCTTACTTGTTTCATGTTTTAGAATTTCCTGTACAGATTTAGATTTATTGACTGACTGTCTAATTATTATATCAGTTGTAAGTATTTTGCATTTGCAATTACGTCTGATATATTTTCTTATAAGTTTTTGCAGAAGGGGACCTTTGTATTTTTCAGTCAAGAACTGAGCCTTTTTAGAGTCCTACAGGAAATCTTAATGTCTGATGTAATATGGGTACTATTTGCGTGATGTGACACAAATGGAATCTGGTCAGTTTCTTTGGAAAACAAATTTCAAAATTAGTCATGATTACTGAAGAGAAACCATTGTAAGCCTTTTTAGTACCTGATTGTGAAAGCACTTCTAACCATGAATTATTACGTTTGACTATCTACAAAAATAGCACACTTTCCTGTAGGGATGTTTGATCTATAAGCATATCGTACATCCCTTTCTTTTACCGGTGTAGTTCAGATTGAAAGGGTGAGGGCGATGTAATCAGGCAGTCCTAATTCAGTATTAATAATTTCTATCTCTGTGGTGTTCACATTTGAAAATATGTTGTCTGTAAAACTTTCTGTTCTATTTGTCATTCTTATGGGATTATTTATAAGAGAAAACATGTTGAAGCTGTGCAGTACACCAAATAATAACCTCTTTAATGCAAAATCATTCACATGCTTTCTATCAAAGTTTCCACAGTCAATTATTGTAGCTTTTTTAGTAAACATAAAATCCAGTAGAGACTCTAGTTTATTAATGATGGAGTTTTTGTCTCCACTAGGTGATCTGTATACTGTTATTACTATTGTGTCATCTACCTCCCCATGGAACTGAACAGCACCAACTTCAAATTACCTTTCAGAACTCAATGATTCTGTGACACATCTCCTTTTATATTCAACATTAGTTTTAAGAAAAATACAAACTCCTATACTTTTGTCATACCTTTTACAGAACTGACTAGCCAAATTATAATGGTTAATGTTAACAACACCTCATTCAAAATTTATGGACCAGTGCTCCATAAGGCACATACGCTCTATAGTGGCATCATTAACTACAACTTGAAATTCAAAAGATTCATATCTAGAACTCTTGGATATTATAGCTTAAAATCCAGTTTTGAGGTGGGGTGCTGAAAATCCTTGAGTGCTACAGCCTTTCTGTTCCTTGCAGGTCTTTTCTGTAGTGCACTCTTATGCTACAATGGAAAATAGCTTTTTCAGTTGTTAAAACACTTCTGAAACCGAACTGTTCATTTGATAGCAAATTATGAGAAATACAATGATCAATTATCCTTACATACACATGATTTTCAATAACATCCATCAATACTGATGCATAGAAATAGGTATGAAATTGTCTACATTATCCCTTTCTCCTGTTTTATAAAGATTAGATTAGATTCAGTTTTCATTCCACAGACCCAAAACTGAGATGATTCTCATGGGCGTGGAACATGTCAGAAAGTACAGCACAAAAAGCATAAAACATTTGAATATAATACTTATTACCCTGGTCATTTGTCAGGAGCTTGTCAAAATACATTACAGTAAAATTGAACTGCTAACATTTACAGGATTGATACACTGTCAGAATGAAACATTATTGTGCACTTTTAATGAATTTATAATACACAAAATACCTCATTTTGACTGTTGTAAGCAAGTGCTGTCAGAGCTAAATCTAACACACATTTTTACTTAAGCTAGTCTGACAGTCCTTGCTAAGATATTCATCTAGAAAGTAGGAGGAGTTGTCTATCAAAAATTCTTTCAAACCCTGTTTAAACCATGCTTTATCTGAAACTAAGTTTTTAATGGTTGCTGGCAGTTTATTGAAAATGTGTTCCTGAATATTGGACCCCTTTATGGACCAAGGTAACTGATATTAGACATTTATATAGATTGTTCTTATTCCTAGTATTGATACTAAATATTGAGCTATTGTTTGGAAACAGAAATATATTACTTGCGACAAATTTCATTACAGAATGAAAGAATGAAATTTTCACTCTGCAGCAGAGTGTGCACTGATATGAAACTTCCTTTTGCCTTTCACGGGCAAGAGCTCTACCAACTCAGCTACCCAAGCATGACTCACGACCTGTCCTCACAGCTTTACTTCTGCCATTACCTTGTCTTGCAGGGAAGCTTCTGTAAAGTTTGGAAGGTAGGAGATGAGGTACTGGTGGAAGTAAAGCTGTGAAGATGGATTGTGAGTCATGCTTGGGTAGCTCAGTTGGCAGAGCACTTGCCCGAGAAAGGCAAAAGGTCCCGAATTCAAGTCGCAGTCTAGCTAACAGTTTTAATCTGCCAGGAAGTTTCATTAAGGAATAAATATATTGAGAAGCAATGTTTAGAATACAAAGTTCCTTGAATGGGTTTCTACATAATATTCTTGAATTTACACCACATGTGATTCTTATTACACGCTTTTGTGTGCTAAAATCTTTTGCTCAGTTTGATGAGTTACCCCAGAATATAAAAACAAAAATTGCGTCATTGGCCAGGAGGTCTCTTACGGAGCAGGTCTGGCCACCTTGGTGCAGGTCGTATTACATTCGACGCCACATCAGGCGACCTGCGCGCCAAATGGGGATGAAATGATGATTAAGACAACACAACACTCAGTTCCTGAGCAGAGAAAATCCATAACCCAACCGGGAATCGAACCCGGGCCCCTTAGGACAGCAGTCCATCACACTGACCTTTCAGTTATTGAGGTGGACACCCTAGAATATGATCATTTATGACATAATATAATGAAAGCAAGCAAAGTATGCAAGTTTTTTTATACTGTATTTATATCTCCTACATCTGACATCATTCTCGTTGCAAATACAGACTTGTTCAGGTGCTTCAGCAACTCTGTGGTATGCTCTCCCCAACTAAATTTATTATCGAGTTATGACCCCAGAAATTTAACATTGTGAACCTCTTTGATCTGCATGTCTTCATACATTATACATATGCTGGAAGGAAATCTCTTACAGGTTCTGAACTGCATATAGTGGGCGTTTTCAGAGTTTTATGGCAGTGAATTAGCTTTGTGCAACATTTATTAATATCAATATTCTTGAAATCAAAACAGTTTCTTAAAATTGTGGCAACTCCTCCTTTCTCCATATTTTCTCTACAGAAGTAAGGAGCTAACGTGAATCCTGTAAAATTTAACATTTCTATACCAGTCGTCACATGATGTTCAGAGAGGCATATTATTTCAACTGATTTGCTCAACTCTAATTCTTCTACAGAAATAAGCAACTCATTAGGCTTACCCCTTAGTCCTCGGATATTCTGATGCAATAAGGATAACTGATTTTGTGCATTGGCTGAATTACAACTTAATTTTTTCTGTCAGTTTTTGAATATCCCTAGTTTCTGTAAGAGGCTGTCTGCATTAACTGTGTACATTTAAATTTGCTTTCTGGCTGCCTGGTTTTTTTACTGTGATTGTCTGATGTCAACAACTACCACCCAATCTCTCTTCTTACTGCCTTATCCAAAATTCTAGAAAAAGTAATGTATTGTAGAGTAGCTTCACACCCTTGTAAAAATAAAGTTTTAACAAAATGTCAGTTTGGTTTCCAGAAGGGTTTTTCAGAGGAAAATGCTATATAACTTTCACTAATGAAATATTAAATGCTCTGAGTAACCGGAAGTCACCTGTTGGGATTTTTTGTGATCCATCAAAGGCGTTTGATTGTGTAAATCATGGAATACTTCTACATAAGTTGAAATAAGCAGTTCACATAATATGCAAAAAACTGGTGATTTCTCAAACTGGGGAACGATCAAGAATGGGGTGCCACAAGGTTCGGTCTTGGGTCCTCTGCTGTTCTTAATATATATTAATGACTTGCCATTCTATATTCACAAAGATGCAAAGCTGGTACTTTTTGCCAATGATACAAGTATAGCTATCACTCCCAACAGACACGAATTAACTGGTGACATTGTAAACGAAGTTTTTCAGAAAATCATTTAGTGGTTCTCTGCAAATGGGCTCTCATTACACTTTGACAAAACACAGTATATACAGTTCCACACAGTAAATGGACACCATTAATAAATATAGACTTTGATCAGAAATTGTTAGCTAAGGTAGAATATTCCAAATTTGTAGGTGCATGCATTGATGAGGGGTTGAACTGGAAAAAACACACTGAGGATCTGCTGAAACGTTTGAGTTCAGTTGCTTATACTATTAGGGTCATTGCAAATTTTGGCAATATATATCTGAGTAAATTAGCTTACCACACCTATTTTCATTCTCTGCTTTCGTATGGCATCATATTCTGGGGTAACTCATCATAGAGTAAAAGAGTGTTCATTGCACAAAAGTGTGTAATCAGAATAATTGCTGGAGCTCATCCAAGATCATCCTGCAGACACTTATTTAAAGAGCTATAGATCTTCACTGTAGCATCACAATATATATATATTCACTTATGTAATTTGTTATTAACAATTGGAACGAATTCAAAAGTAATACCAGTGTACATGGCTACAACACTAGGAGAAAGAATGATCTTCACTACTCAAGGTTATATCTAACTTTGGCTCAGAAGGGGGTAAATTATGCTTCCACAAAAGTCTTTGGTCACTTACCTAATAGCATCAAAAGTCTGACAGATAGCCATATAGCCTTTAACAGGAAATTAAAAGAATTTCTTAATGGCAACTACCTCTACTCATTAGATGAATTTTTGGATGTAGTAAGTGGGTAATTTTCCCAACCCCCACAAAAAAATTAAAAATATTAAGTATCATGTAATATTTTGTGTAATGTAATATCTTGTATGGACACGTTTTATTAACCTGACACGTTCCACATCATTACAAAGTGTCATATTCATGATCTATGGAACACGTACTAATCTAATCTAATCTAGTCATTTTCTGCCTGTCTCTGAACATCTTTTATTTCTGCCCTCCCTATTAACTGAAGGAAAGAATAATAGCACATTCATCCAGTTTGTTTGCATTTTGTACAATATTGCCATAGTTCACATTTCTGCATTTACCACATGCTTCTTGGAAATACATAAATGCCACACTAATCCCATGCCCACCTGTCAGTGTTTACACATCCACAGTGGAGTTGCACTATGTTGCATAAATGCTGCCACAATGCCCTCAGAGGGAAACTATTTGTTCATTCCTTATATCATTCACTAGGGAGTGTTCCCCCACAAATTAAAACTTAAGGAAGTGCTATTTTTATTCAAGAGTGTTAATAGGCATGAAGCTGAAAATTAAGGAGTCATATCTCTCCTCTCAGCATTCTCTTAAGTATTTGAGAGGTTAATGGAACAAAAATTGGAAGCTACTGAATAGCAATTAACATAGCTTTCAAACATGTAGAAGTATAGAAACAGCAATAATGAATTACACAAACAAAATAATTAGATAACAACAATAGTGCTGTAGGAGTTAATTTAGATCTTTCTAAAGCTATTGATACTATCAGTCACAAAATTCTTTCAGACAAATTGGAGGCAGTGGGAATAAAAGGGATAGGAAACAAGTGGTTTCAGTCATATTTGAAAAATAGGTTGTGGACTGTGGAAATGACTTCAGCTCATTCTAATGATAAAATCAGATTACTATCTGATGCAAAAAAAGGTAAAATAGTGCACCACAGGGTAGTGTGGTAGGCCCCCTTCTGTTGCTCACATATATGAATTAAGTATATGCATCAGAAACTACACCTAACATCATGTTTGCAGATGACTCTAGTGTAATAATGTGTGATGTTAAGGAATCGCTGTCTACAACAACTGATCAAGTCCTTGCATCCATGGTTCAATGCCAACAGGCTGACCTTTAAAGAGAAGAAAACAGATTACATTCTAGTTGGAAAAAATGAATCAATACCAAGATCTCCAATTGTTACCAAGCAGAAATAAGTTAGAAAGGATATGGTGCGCAAAACTTTTAGCAGCGCATGTGGAACACAACTTAAACTGGAAAGACCGTGTAACCAAAGTCTCTCAGAGACTCAGTTCTGCATATTTTGCTCTGAGGATCACTTCCAAAGTATGCTCCTCAAAGATGCTAAAAGGGCTTAGTGTGGTCCCTTGTAGCTTATGGAACAGTTTTTGGAGTAAAACTAACATTCAATTAAATGAAATTTTTATGTAGCTGGTACAGATACGACCTAATCAAATTTTCTCACATAGCTCCACAAGGGCTCACTGCAAGTCCCTATTTAGAAATCTGTGTGAGTTTACTGTGTGCTTCTTCTACATATAGAAATGTGTGTTGATGACAAGACCTGGAGTCCTTCAAAATAATAGTGCTCACTACAGCTATAACACCCAGAACTGAGGGTCTTTCATGTAGAGCAGGCAAAAACAACTCACACTCAAAAAAATGCAAGCCAGTTTGGTGTCATTCCTTATAATGCATTGCCATCATAATTAAAAAGGTTGAAGAAGGAAATTACTCTTAGAACCGAGATAATAATTTCTTGTTGAGAAGTGTTTCTACAGTGTAAACGAATATGTTAGCTTCTATATTACTGATAATGCTTCTTGCACATTTTATAATCTCTATTTGGACTAAGTATATGTCGTATTCTTTCCAAATCAAGGACGGACAAAGTGTATATGCCATTGTTAATGCACTGGACTCACGTTTGGGAAGGGTGGGATTCATGACTTCACCCCCCCCCCCCCCCCCCCCCCCCCACGCCCTGAAATCTGGCCATACTGACTTGAGTTTTCCATGTTTTCCCACACTGTTAAGAGAAATGCTGGGCTGGGTTCCTCAAGAAGGTCATTGCCGATTTCCTGTCCTATGCTACCTACTTTGTATATGTATTTATTCTTCCTGTAATGTGTCAAACATTTCCGATACTGTTTTGCTGAATGGTCTAAGAACGAATAAATAAACGAATGTTGCCCGTCACCTGAACCAATCTTGCATGCTGGTGACATGGTATTCACTCCCTAACATTTCCTGCAACTATTAACCATCTCTACCGTGATAAACATATAACAGCAGAACCTTCTTTTCTACTTGAATTTACCACTGACTTAATCTCATTCATTGTTGAGGTCTGCTGCATGTTTCCTTCAGCTGCAGTAGACTCCCGTCCACTAAACTCTGACAGGTGGTCTCATCAATTGGTGTTACGCGAAGTGAAACTGTTGGAACGTGGAAAGTCAAAAACTAACGGTACTGCCCTTTTAGGCATGCCTTGTAGTATTATATTAGCTATTTGATTTTTGAGAGGCATTTGATCTTTCTCTCATTACCGTTAACATTTTACGTCCCTAGTAACGTATCTAATAAACAATATCGTGTCAACCTCTTACCAAGCAGTGTATTCAGGCACCTACACACTAGAAGAGGTCATGTGGACGTATTGTTCGGGAAAGGGTATGGTACGTACATTACAAGTAAGAATACGGTACACACGAAGTTTTTTATAATTATAGATCTAAGTTTGTCAACAAAATGCACTGACAAGTTGTTCGTTCAGATCTTTAGGTCGCTTCTTGATTTCAAGCATAAACATTTCATGCTCCCCTTTATATACTTTGTACACTCTCCGTCTCCGTTGTCCGCCTGTCAGCCGCTCGACTCACGGCAGCACGAGCGTTAATTCCACCACTACTCGCTAGATGCCATCACATTCAGCCGGCTTTCCGCTGAACCAGTAATCCCAGAGATGCAGTGGAATTGTTGACAGTCAGTTGTGTGGAGGCAGAGGGAGCACGAGTGCGGCAGGAAGAAGTTTGTGTTGAGTTGCTAATTGTTCCTGTAGTAGAAGTGACAGCCACATAATTACTTGTGTTAATATTTTACTCGAAGAGTACAAACTTATTTCTACAGGTGTGTGTAGGGTCATGAATTTGCTGTGTGTAGAACGTCTCGAGGACGACCAACGTGCGGAAAGGGACAGCGTCATTTACGACGATTCACGCGTTTTCAAAAATCTTTTAGAAGAAGAAAAGAACAGCATTCCGCCGATAAATTATTTCGTCAAGATCCAGAAAGATATTAAACCCTTCATGAGGAAAATTGTGGCTACTTGGATGATGGAAGTGAGTACGCTATGGATTATTGCATTTTAGTTAATTGCTTTTACGTTTTTTTTTAAAATTAAGTAATCAGTCTCTTTCTACAGTCATTACAGGGATACCTCCAGTCTTTAGTTCAAGAATGCAGTGTGTGTTGTGTGCAACAGCCGTGTCGCACTTCCTGTGGCTTTATTTACATATTCTATGTGTGTCTGTGGATTGAGATTTTGTTTTATTGCTAGGCTCCCACAATGACCCTGGTGAACTGTTAAATAATTTAATTAAACTCTTTCACGATGACCTTACCGCTCATTTAAAAGGGGTAAAAGATAATTTATTGATATTATTTTTGTCTTAAAATTGCGTTGCGTTGTTAGTTGCCAAATGACAACTGTTCATCGTCTGCAGTGTAATTATGGTAAACATAGCAAAATTTGGCAATTTATTCAAAAATAGATTACTCCTTGAAATCTTTCAATGCTCTCGACTATTGATGATTTGTTGTCGAATTACGTCCCCCACAAATCATGCTAGTTACAAGCGGTAATATCGTTTTTGCATTCTGGAAGAACTTGTTGTGTGTCCATAGTGGTGGAACTTTGGCCGTATAGTGTGAGGCAAGTATACAGCAGTCTTGCGGATTTGTTCAGTGCCGGCAATTGAATACTGTTTGTGTAAACGAGGCTTAATCATTTTGTTCTTTACATTAATGCACGTCATTTAAAGAATTTTTCGGAGAACTTTCTTAAATTCTCCTTTTTTATTATCCGGATACAAATTCTTCGAGAAACAGGGATTTCTAGTATCGCCATCGTGCCGAGGAATGCTCGCTGCGAGGAAGGCTCGCAACAACTGAGATTGTCACGCGTTATCACACGATAAGCAACAATAGCCTGTGCGCGTAAGTCGAGCTGATTCATAATCTATGCTGAGTACTTATCTCGTTACAGTGTATTCTAAAACAATAAAATATTCTGCAACATACGGGTTATTGGTTAGTTACAGTCATACATCGAGAATCCAGACACTTGCGCTATTTAGTGAATGCGTAGTATTCATAGATTCGGTGTCAGCTTTTCGCACCCAAATGATTTTAGGATTTTCGTGTTTATTTCTCAACATGTGCTCATTTACATTGAGAAGTTAATCGGATCTCGCAACATCGCTTAGAACTCCGAACACAAACATAAACAAATATTCTATTGGAACAACCCCTTCTTGGTCAGTTTCTTTTTATTAATTTATGGAAAATTTGCAGTGCCTAGCAAGTCAGCCACATAATTCTTCAGTATGATAAATGTTTTTAATTAGTGGTTACGTGCTAATATTGGTTTTAGTTATGGTATCCTTATACAGTCTTACATTTTAGGTTTTCTTGGCAGCCCCTCCTTCGCCTTTAAAACCGGTAGCGAAACCTGTTGTTTACATCCGCGCAATATTGACCAATGCAAAACGGGGATGAAAGGGGGGTGGGGGTGTCCAGTACGTAACTTTTGAATACCCACCTTGCGTGTTTAGGCATGGGTAAAAACTCGCGCAACATATCAAAATTCAAATTGCGATAGAGTTATTGGCGACTTCTGAACATGATACGCAAGTTCCGCTTCTTCAACAGATCATGTAGCGAACATGGAAAATGAAACCTGATAAATGTCGGGAAGAAATCATTTATCGAGAACTCTTCATGTACTGTGAGTGTAGGTAGAGAAACTGTGACTCTAAAGCCGTACTAAAGCATGTGTATGCCTTGCGATGTGCTAAGACTAGTGTGATTACAGCACGTCAATTTAGCACTGTGCGATGCTTGTCCATGCATGATCTTAGTTTTTATTTTATAATTATTGTATTTTTGCTTGCTTCGCTTGTGCATTAAAATTAACAAATACGGTACAGAAAGTAATGGAGTATGACGGCTTCATGATTGGATGGGTATGTACATCTACATGGATACTCTGCAAATCACATTTAAGTGCCTGGCAGAGGGTTCATAGAACCACCTTCACAATTCTCTATTATTCCAATCTCGCATAGCGCGCGGAAAGAATGAACGCCTATATCTTTACGTACGAGCTGTTATTTCCCTTATTTTATCGTGGTGATCGTTCCTCCCTATGCAGGTCGGTGTCAACAAAATATTTTCGCATTCGGAGGAGAAATTTGGTGATTGAAATTTCGCGAGAAGATTCCGTCGCTACGAAAAACGCCTTTCTTTTAATGATGTCCAGCCCAAATCCTGTATCATTTCTGTGACACTCTCTCCCATATTTCGCGATAATACAAAACGTGCTGCCTTCTTTGAACCTTTTTGATGTACCCCGTCAGTCCTATCTGGTAAGGGTCCCACACCGCGCAACTGTATTCTAAAAGAGGACGGACAAGCGTAATGTAGGCAGTCTCCGTAGTAGGTCTGTTACATTTTCTAACAATAAGTGTACTGCCAATAAAATGCAGTCTTTGATTAGCCGTCCCCACAACATTTTCTATGTGTTCCTTGCAATTTAAGTTGTTCGTAATTGTAATACCTAGGTATTTAGCTGAATTTACAGCTTTTAGATTAGACTGATTTATCGTGTAACCGAAGTTTGAGTTCCTTTTAGCACTCATGTGGCTGACTTCACTATTTTCGTTATTTAGGGTCAACTGCCACTTTATGCACCATTCAGATATTTTTTCTAAATATTTTGTAGTTTGTTTTGATCTACTGATGACATTAGTCGATAAACGTCAGCGTCATCAGCAAACAACCGAAGACGGCTGCTCTGATTGTCTCCCAAATCGTTTATACAGATAAGGCACAGCAAAGGCCTATAACACTACATTGGGGAACACCAGAAATCACTTCTGTTTTACTCGATGACTTTCCGTCAGTTACTACGAACTGTGACCTCTCTGACAGGAAATCACAAATCCAGTCAAATAACTGAGACTATATTTCATAAGCACGCAATTTCACTACGAGCCGCTTGTGTGGTGCAGTGTCAAAAGCCTTCCGGAAATCCAGAAGTACGGAATCGACCTGAAATCCCTTGCCAGTAGCACTCAACACATCATGCGAATAAAGAGCTAGTTGGGTTTCACAGGAACGTAGTTTTCTGAACCCATGTTGACTGTGTGTCAAGAGACCGTTTTCTCCGAGGTAATTCCTAATGTTCTGACACATTTGTTACAAAATCCTGCTGCATATCGACGTTAACGACATGGACCTGTAATTTAGTGGATTACTCGTACTATCTTTCTTGAATATTGGTGTGACCTGTGCAAGTTTCCAGTCTTTGGGTACGGATCTTTCGTCCAGCAAACGGTTGTATGTGATTAAGTATGGGGCTAATGCATCAGCATACTCCGAAAGGAACCTAATTGGTATACAGTCTGGACCAGACGACTTGCTTTTATTAAGTGATTTAAGTTGCTTCACTACTTTGAGGATATTTATTTCCACGTTACTGATGTTGGCAGCTGTTCTCGATTCCAATTCTGGAATATTTACTTCGTCATCTTTCGTGAAGGCATTTCGGAAGGCGGTGTTTAGTAAATCTGCTTTGGCAGCACTGCCTTCGATAATATCTCCATTGCTATCGCGCAGAGAAGCCATTGATTGTTTCTTGCCGCTAACATAATTCGCCTACGACCAGAATCGCTTTAGATTTTCTGCCAGGTTTCGAGACAAAGTTTCGTTGTGGAAACTGTTATAAGCATCTCGCATTGAAGTCTGCGCTGAATTCCGAGCTTCTGTAAAAGATCGCCAATCTTGGGGATTTTGCGTCTGTTTAAATTTGGCATATTTGTTTCCTTGTTTCTTAAAGTGTTCTAACTCGTTTTGTGCACCAAAGAGGATCAGCTCCATCGTTTGTTAATTTATTTAGTATAAATCTCTCAATTGCTGCCGATACTATTTCTTTGAATTCAAGCCACATCTGGTGTACACTTGTATTATTAATTTGGAATGAGTGGAGATTCTCTCTCAGGAAGGCGTCAAGTGAATTTTTATCTGCTTTTTTGAATAGGTGTATTTTTCGCTTATTTTTCGAGGCTTTGGGGATTACAATATTCAATCCTGCAACGACAACCCTGCCTGAATCGGTTTTGAAGCTCGTTATTAACTCAGGATTATTTGTTGCTAAGAGGTCAAGTGTGTTTTCACAACAGTTTATTTATTATTGGCGTGGGCTCATGAACTAACTGCTCGAAATAATTTTCAGAGAATGCGTTTAGTACAATGTAGGATGATATTTTACGCGTACCTCCGGGATTAAGCATGTATTTGCGCCCTGTTCCTCATCTATATAAACGATTTGGGAGACAATCTGAGCAGCCGTCTTCTGTTGTTTGCATATGACGCTGTCGTTTATCGACTAAAAATGTCATCACTAGATCAAAACAAACTGCAAAATATTTAGAAAAAATATATGAATGGTGCATAAAGTGGCAGTTGACCCTAAATAACGAAAACTGTGAAGTCAGCCACGTGAGTGCTAAAAGGAACTCGTTAAACTTCGGTTACACGATAAATCAGTCTAATCTAAAAGCTGTAAATTCAGCTAAATACCTAGGTATTACAATTACGAACAACTTAAATTGGAAAGCACACATAGAAAATGTTGTAGCGAAGGCTAACCAAAGACTGCGTTTTATGGGCAGGACACTTGGAAAATGTAACAGACCTACTACGGAGACTGCCTACACTACGCTTGTCCGTCCCCTCTTAGAATACTGCTGCGCGGTGTGGGATCCTTACCATATAGGACTGACTGAGTACATCGAAAAAGTCCAAGGAAAGGCTGCACGTTTTGTATTATAGCGAAATATTGGAGAGAGTGTCACAGAAATGATACAGGATTTGGGCTAGAAATCATTAAAAGAAAGGCGTTTTTCGTTGCGACGGTATCTTCTCACGAAATTCCAATCACCAACTTTCTCCTCCGAATGCGAAAATATTTTGTTGACACCGACCTACATAGGGAGGAACGCTCACCACGATAAAATAAGGGAAATCGGAGTTCGTTCTGAAAGATATATGTGTTCATTCTTAACGCGCGCTATGCGAGATCGGAGTAACAGAGAATTGTTCAGATGGTTCGATGAACCCTCTGCCAGGCACTTAAATGTGATTTGCAGAGTATCCATGTAGATGTAGAACATGTTGTTATTGTGGTCTTCAGTCCTGGGACTGGTTTGATGCAGCTCTCCATGCTACCCTATCCTGTGCAAGCTTCTTCTTCTCCCAGTACCTAATGAAGCCTACATCCTTCTGAATCTGCTTAGTGTATTCATCTCTTGGTCTCCCTCTACGATTTTTACCCTCCACGCTGCCCTCCAATACTAAATTGGTGATCCCTCGATGTCTCAGAACATGTCCTACCAACCGATCCCTTTTTCTAGTCAAGTTGTGCCACAAGCTCCTCTTCTCCCCAATTCTATTCAATACCTCCTCATTAGTTATGTGATCTACCCATCTAATCTTCAGCATTCTTCTGTAGCACCACATTTCGAAAGCTTCTATTCCATTCTCTTCTTGTGTAAACTATTTATCGTCCACGTTTCACTTCCATACATGGCTACACTCCATACAAATACTTTCAGAAACGACTTCCTGACACTTAAATCCACACTCGATGTTAACAAATTTTTCTTCTTCAGAAACGCTTTCCTTGCCTTTGCCAGTCTACATTTTATATCCTCTCTACTTCGACCATCATCAGTTATTGTGCTCCCCAAATAGCAAAACTCCTTTACTACTTTAAGTGTCTCATTTCCTAATCTAATTCCATCAGCATCACCCGACTTAATTCGACTACATTCCATTATCCTCGTTTTGCTTTTGTTGATGATCATCTTATACCCTCCTTTCAAGACACTGTCCATTCCATTCAACTGCTCTTCCAAGTCCTTTGCTGTCTCTGACAGAATTACAATGTCATCGGCGAATCTCAAAGTTTTTATTTCTTCTCCATGAATTTTAATTCCTACTCCGAACTTTTCTTTTGTTTTCTTTATTGCTTGCTCAATATACAGATTGAATAACATCGGGGATAGGCTACAACCGTGTCTCACTCCCTTCCCAACCACTGCTTCTCTTTTATACCCCTCGACTCTTATAACTGCCATTTGGTACAAATTATAAATAGGCTTTCGCTCACTGTATTTTACCCCTGCCACCTTCAGAATTTGAAAGAGAGTATTCCAGTTAACGTTGTCAAAAGCATTCTCTAAGTCTACAAATGCTAGAAACGTAGGTTTGCCTGTCCTTAATCTTTCTTCTAAGATAAGTCGTAGGGTCAGTATTGCCTCACGTGTTCCAACATTTCTACGGAATCCAAACTGATCTTCCCCGAGGTCGGCTTCTATCAGTTTTTCCATTCGTCTGTAAAGAATTCGCGTTAGTATTTTGCAGCTGTGACTTATTAAACCGATAGTTCGGTAATTTTCACATCTGCCAACACCTGCTTTCTTTGGGATTGGAATTATTATATTCTTCTTGAAGTCTGAGGATATTTCGCCTGTCTCATACATCTTGCTCACTGGATGGTAGAGTTTTGTCAGGATTGGCTCTCCCAAGGCTGTCAGTAGTTCTAATGGAATGTTGTCTACTCCGGGGGCCATGTTTCGACTCAGGTCTTTCAGTGCTCTGTCAAACTCTTCACGCAGTATCATATCTCCCATTTCATCGTCATCTACATCCTCTTCCATTTCCATAATATTGTCGTCAAGTATATCGCTCTTGTATAGACCCTCTATATACTCCTTCCACTTTTCTGCTTTCCCTTCTTTGCTTATAACTGGGTTTCCATCAAAGCTCTTGATATTCATGCAAGTGGTTCTCCTTTCTCCAAAGGTCTTTTTAATTTTCCTGTAGACAGTATCTATCTTACCCCTAGTGAGATAAGCCTCTACATCCTTACATTTGTCCTCTAGCCATCCCTCCTTAGCCATTTTGCATTTCCTGTCGATCTCATTTTTGAGACGTTTGTATTCCTTTTTGCCTGCTTCATTTATTGCATTTTTATATTTTCTCCTTTCATCAATTAAATTCAATATTTCTTCTGTTACCCAAGGATTTCTACTAGCCCTCGTCTTTTTACCTATTTGATCCTCTGCTGCCTTCACTATTTCTTCCCTCAAAGCTACCCATTCTTCTTCTACTGTATTTCTTTCCCCCATTCCTGTCAGTTGTTCCCTTATGCTCTCCCTGAAACTCTGTTAAACCTCTGGTTCTTTCAGTTTATCCAGGTCCCATCTCCTTAAATTTCCACCTTTTTGCAGTTTCTTCAGTTTTAATCTACAGTTCATAACCAATAGAACATATCGAGGGTAAATTAAAGTCACCACCAACTACACTCCTGGAAATGGAAAAAAGAACACATTGACACCGGTGTGTCAGACCCATCATACTTGCTCCGGACACTGCGAGAGGGCTGTACAAGCAATGATCACACGCACGGCACAGCGGACACACCAGGAACCGCGGTGTTGGCCGTCGAATGGCGCTAGCTGCGCAGCATTTGTGCACCGCCCCCGTCAGTGTCAGCCAGTTTGCCGTGGCATACGGAGCTCCATCGCAGTCTTTAACACTGGTAGCATGCCGCGACAGCGTGGACGTGAACCGTATGTGCAGTTGACGGACTTTGAGCGAGGGCGTATAGTGGGCATGCGGGAGGCCGGGTGGACGTACCGCCGAATTGCACAACACGTGGGGCGTGAGGTCTCCACAGTACATCGATGTTGTCGCCAGTGGTCGGCGGAAGGTGCATGTGCCCGTCGACCTGGGACCGGATCGCAGCGACGCACGGATGCACGCCAAGGCTGTAGGATCCTACGCAGTGCCGTAGGGGACCGCACCGCCACTTCCCAGCAAATTAGGGACACTGTTGCTCCTGGGGTATCGGCGAGGACCATTCGCAACCGTCTCCATGAAGCTGGGCTACGGTCCCGCACACCGTTAGGCCGTCTTCCGCTCACGCCCCAACATCGTGCAGCCCGCCTCCAGTGGTGTCGCGACAGGCGTGAATGGAGGGACGAATGGAGACGTGTCGTCTTCAGCGATGAGAGTCGCTTCTGCCTTGGTGCCAATGATGGTCGTATGCGTGTTTGGCGCCGTGCAGGTGAGCGCCACAATCAGGACTGCATACGACCGAGGCACACAGGGCCAACACCCGCCATCATGGTGTGGGGAGCGATCTCCTACACTGGCCGTACACCACTGGTGATCGTCGAGGGGACACTGAATAGTGCACGGTACATCCAAACCGTCATCGAACCCATCGTTCTACCATTCCTAGACCGGCAAGGGAACTTGCTGTTCCAACAGGACAATGCACGTCCGCATGTATCCCGTGCCACCCAACGTGCTCTAGAAGGTGTAAGTCAACTACCCTGGCCAGCAAGATCTCCGGATCTGTCCCCCATTGAGCATGTTTGGGACTGGATGAAGCGTCGTCTCACGCGGTCTGCACGTCCAGCACGAACGCTGGTCCAACTGAGGCGCCAGGTGGAAATGGCATGGCAAGCCGTTCCACAGGACTACATCCAGCATCTCTACGATCGTCTCCATGGGAGAATAGCAGCCTGCATTGCTGCGAAAGGTGGATATACACTGTACTAGTGCCGACATTGTGCATGCTCTGTTGCCTGTGTCTATGTGCCTGTGGTTCTGTCAGTGTGATCATGTGATGTATGTGACCCCAGGAATGTGTCAATAAAGTTTCCTCTTCCTGGGACAATGAATTCACGGTGTTCTTATTTCAATTTCCAGGAGTGTATTATCGAATGAGTCTGGTGCGTGTTTTCTTTGAACCTTTCAGCAACTGTATCTTCTGAATTGGGAGGTCGGTAAAAGGATCCAGTTATTATTTTATTCCCAATGACCTCTGCCCATACTAACTCACAGGAAGTATCTCCTTCAATTTCGCGACAAGTTAAACTACTTCTAACAGCAACAAACACGCCATCGCCAACTGTATTTACTCTATCCTTTCGGAACATCGTTAGTTTCTTAGCTAAAAATTTCGGCTGAGCTTATATTCTGCTTTCGCCAGCTTTTAGCGTCTATAACGATTTGAGCATCAGTGCTTTTTATTAGCGCTTGGAGCTCTGGTACTTTCCCAACACAGCTACGTCAGTTTACAACTGTTATACCAATGGTTCCTGTATCTACGTTCTTCCTGTGTTCAGTCTGCACCCTTTGTGACTGAAGTCCTTGCCGGCCGGAGTGACCGAGCGGTTCTAGGTGCTACAGTCTGGAACCGCGCGACCGATACGGTCGCAGGTCCGAATCCTGTCTCGGGCATGGATGTGTGTGGTGTCCTTAGGTTAGTTGGGTTTAAGTAGTTCTAAGTTCTAGGGGACTGATGGCCTCAGATGTAAAGTCCCATAGTGCTCAGAGCCATTTGAACTGAAGCCCTTCTTCTATTTTCCCGAGACCCTCTAACCTAAAAAACCGTCCAGTCTACGCCACACAGCCCCTGCTACCCGTGTAGCCGCCTCTTGCGTAGAGTGGACACCTGACCTAATGAGCGGAACCCGAAACTCAACCACCCTTTGGCGCAAGTCGAGGAATCTGCAGCCTACACGGTCGCAGAACCGTCTGAGGCTCTGATTCAGACCCTCCACTCGGCTCTGTACCAGAGGTCCGCAATCGATACTGTCGACTACGCTGCAAATGGTCAGCTCTGCTTTCATCTTGCATAGGAGTAAACTACGTAAAATGAAGCTGTTTTGCGCGATAAAATACAGCTGGATAATATGAAAAATGAGTGTTTACATGCTATAGATTGCCAAGCAGCCACGAATCATGCCATGAAAGCTTTAATAACGCAAGAGTGTGCTGAGTAGAACGAGGACACACTGTGGGCGATATAGTACGAAAAACTTGTGCACCAATTAGTCGCCTCATAATGCATAAAGAGGGCATCAGTTTTCAAGTTCTTTCGGATCATTTTTCAACGGCGGACGATTTATTTATTTATTTGACGCAGAATTTCAATTTTTGTGCAAGTGGGATTAATGCATTAATTTATTGAAATGAGTGCCTTGAGGGTGGCATGTAATATATTGGCAACTGTTACCCTGACTGGAGCAGACAGTTTTGGCGGATAGTGTTCTTTTGATTGAGGCCAAACTGTGCAAGTCTCACGCAGGGTATTCACAGCCTTTAGCAAAAGGCATCGTGAATCATTGAGAGCATATCAGAAGCGTCTCCGGGTGGTTCTGTTTATTGGCAAGACTACGGAAGTTGGATATCCAAATACGGGAGACCAGTGTACCAGCCGGCCGCTGTGGCCGAGCGGTTCTAGGCGCTTCAGTCCAGAACCGCGCTGCTGCTACGGTCGCAGGTTCGCATCGTGCCTCGGGTATGGATGTATGTGATGTCCTTAGGTTAGTTAGGTTTAAGTAGTTCTAAGTCTAGGGGACCGATGAATTCAGATGTTAATTCCCATAGTGCTTAGAGCTATTTGAACCATTTTGAACCAGTGTACCTAGGGTCATCTTTTATCTAGAGCCACATACATTATTTGAGAAAAAATTAAGGATATTCAGTGTTTTGGTACTCAATTGGTTGGCAACAACAATTGGACACTCCACAATAGAAGGGAATTTGGCAACGAGTGAGATAGGTGGACCACTTTCATCTTTTCGCCATACTAAAGTAAAATTTTCTTTGTTACTGCTTTTTTTTTTTCTTCTTCTGAGGTAAGCACTATCAATTTCTACAATGTGTACCATACAACTTAGAATTTTGGCAGGTTTTCACATGGTAAGATGTTTGGTCTTCTGCCATCCTCTTTGGACCTGCATAATTTCCTCTTCCATTTATGTCGTCTTATCATCTGGTATCTCTTTCTTCCTCTCAGTCTTCTCCCACAAACCAATCCTTCCAAAGCATCTGCTAGCAAGCACTCCCTTCTCAGTGAATGCCCCAACCAGTTCTTTTTCCTTTTTCTTACAACTTTCAGCAGACATCTTCTCTCACCAACCCTTTCCAATACTCTTTCATCGCTCACTCTTTCCATCCAGCTTATTCTCTTCATTCTCCTCCACATCCACATCTGAAATGCTTCTAACCTTTTTGCATCCTCTCGTCTCAGCGTCCATGTTTCTGACCCATATAGTGCTACGCTCCAGACAAAACATTTGCCTAACCTTTCCCTTAGACCTTTATCTAATTTGCCACATAAGAGTCTCCTCTTACTGTTGAATGCCCCCTTCGCTATGGCAATTAGAGTTTTCACCTCCTGGTGACGTCTCAAGTCTTCAGTTATTGTGCTTCCAAGATATTTAAATACACTTACTTGGCTAATGGTAGATTGTCCTATTTTAATATTGGACAGTCTGAGTCTTGTACTGATGACCATACTCTTTGTTTTTGCTGTGTTTATTTGCATCCCATATTCCACACAAGCTTCATTCAGATCTTTCAGCATGTTATTCACTGTCGGCTCACTTTCTGCCACTAATACCATGTCATCAGCAAATCTTATACATTCAATTCTCTTTCCACCAATACATATTCCTCTTTTCCCATTTAACCCTTTCGCAATAATTTCTTCAAGGTATGCGTTAAACAACAGTGGGGAAAGTTAACAACCTTGTCTAACACTTTGTCCAATGCTGCTTCCTTCTGACATTTCATTTCCAATCCTTATCCTTCCTTTCTGGTGTAAATATAGATTCTGTATCACTCGTCTCTCTCTTTCCAGTCTACTCCTTTCCTCTTCAAAATATCCATCAGCTTGTTGCACTGATCTCTGTCAAAAGCCTTTTCTAAATCTATAGAAACAGCAAAGATTTCTCTACCTTTTTCCATATCTTTCCATATAGTTCTTAACAGGCCAATAGCATCTCTTGTTCCTTTTCCTCTTCTAAATCCGAACTGCTCCTCTGCAATCCCTCTATCCAGCTTACCATATAGCCTTCTATTCAACACTCGCAGCAAGACTTTAGCTGCATGAGTAATTAGACTGATGCTCCTAAGCTCTTCACATTTTTTAGTGTTTCTCTTTTTCTCTATTGGTATGATAACTGTTGTAAGGAAGTCCTCAGGCCATTCCCCTTTGTCATATATCTCGTTACAGAGGTAGAGTATTTCTTTTCTTTTCTTGCCTTGTTTCCCAGACTCTTCTACAGTCCTGCTGGCAAATCATCAATTCCACATGCCTTCCTATTCTTCGTCTCATTCAGCACCTGTTTCTCCACTAATATACTGCTAAATCCTACACAATAATATTTATAGCGGCTATGCGGACGCCACTAAGTAGCGTAGTAGCCGTTCGATTTTAAGTATTTTATTGCTCAGTTTTCTCGTTGTGATTCTAGACTACGTTCTGTCTTGAAGACTAGTCTTAACTAGATTCTAATAAAAATAAGCAAGCAAATTATGTTTCTTTAAAATAAATCCATCGCAGTCGATTAAAGATTAACAAATTTACACTAAAAATACACATTTTGAATAATCTCACGTGTGACTGTCGCGGGGGGGGGGGGGGGGGGGGGGCGTGGCCGGGTGGTCGAGCTAAATCTCCCAACGTGGGAATGGGGTAAAAGGGAAGGGGGTCGAAAAAACGCCGTAATTGGCTCACGTAGTTAATTAACCCCCCCCCCCCCAGTCTCCTTACTTCTCTTTGACTGAATGCCAACGTCTCAGAAGCTGTATTATTCCGGCCAGGACACAGATTCTGCTAATCTGTCGGTCGAATGACTCGGGTAACGGTGGTAGAAAGCTCTTCCAAAGATAAATAACGACGTCCATGCATAGGTTTTTTCAACTTCGGGAATAAGTCTAATTCTGGTGGATTCATGTCGGAACGTTAGAGAGGATGCGACTACACTTCCCATCCGTACTCGTACAGTTTTCGGGCTACAGTATTGCCGATATGCGGGCGAGTATTCCCAGCCTCGAGCAACTGAGGTCGGGTTTTGTGCATTTTTCTGCGCAGGTTTTGCATGAAATTTCGACAATGCACTGCTGAGACACGTGTTCTTCATGGGACTTCCTGTCATGATGACTGCTTGTGTTCTTCTTGGGACTTCCTGTCATGATGACTGCTTGGTGATCATAAGCAAAAGTTATCATTTTATTGAGCGCGTCGAAATTATTTGGACGTGGAGAATCTGAAGCTCTCCACTCATTGGACTGTGATTTCAACTCCTATTCAAAGTCTCTAATCCACGTTTCATCAGTAGTGAGAATTCGACGCAAGAACCCTTGACCTTCGCGGTTTAATCGTTGTTTGAGCAAAGGTGCAATGTCCAGGTGTTCCTGCTTCTTTTCAGTAGTAAAAACAGAGTGGGACCCATATCGCAGAATTTTTTTTTTTTCTTTTTCAAGCCATTTGTCAGAATACGGAACACTGATGTCGGGGGAATTCCCGTGGTTTCAGAGTGTTCTTCAGGAGTCACATAGCGATCTTCTTCAAGAGCATATGCCACAAGTTTCACACCTCGGTCACCTTCTTGGTTTTGGATTGTCGCCAATGGTCGGGTTTTTCCCGCTTACCGCTTCGATCTTGATGTAAGAGTACGACCTGTGGTCTTAAACAGCTACGCTACCCGAGACGCCTGCAGGGTCCTATTCTACCAATCGCTAATTTTATGTTAGGGAACACAGCGCAAAAAGACGGGCTCTACCTCAAGCTGCCAACTACATCTGACGTAATTTTCGTTGTTGTTGCATCGAATAATTCATAGTAATACCAACCTGTGCAATATTTATGAAACGTCCCTCGTATTGCGCACAATAAAGAACTAATTATGTCCAAATTCTCTTCCTTTTTTGGTCCAGTAGTTTTAAGCTAATCTCCAAAATCTGTACCAACAAGTTTTCTTGTAATTTTTTGGGTAGAAATAGTTCGTTTGGAAAATAACTTTGACACATATTATAAACCGCCTTTCCCCTAATGTATAATAATAATAATAATAATAAAGTCTGAGAAAAGAAAGAAACAACAATAATAATAATTATTCAAGTAAAGGTTACATAATGGTTATAGGAACAAAGCTGCGACCCTAGGTACAAATACGTATGGCTCTAGCTACAAAATTCCTGGTTCTTCTTGCCTCGTTCCGCGATGTAGATGTAGTCTACACCGATGGTTCTGTGGTCGATGGGCGCACTGGGTTTGCTTTCCTCCACGGCGAGTACGTTGAGCAGCATTCCCTGCCTTGTGGGAGCAGTGTTTTCACTGCGGAGCTGGTTGCTCTTTATCGTGAACTCGCTCACCTTTTCTCCTGCCCTGGGGAGTCATTTGTCGTATGCAGTGACTCCCTGAGTGGATTGCAAGCACTCGACCAGTGTTTTTCTCGGGACCCTTTGGTGCGCGGTATTCGAGATGCTGTTTTCGCTCTCGCCGAGTGTGGTCGTTCAGCGACGTTTGTGTGGACCCGGGGCCACATCGGCATTCCAGGAAACGAACGTGTCGATCGGTTGGCCAAGCAGGCCACCACTTCGCCACCCCTGGAGCTTGGTCTCGTGGAAAGAGACCTCCGGTCAGCCCTACATCGCAACGTCCGCGATGTCTGGAGCTCTGAATGGTCTGCCTTGAACACGCCAAATAAGCTCCACATGGTAAAGTCGTCCACGGCCGTATGGAACTCATCCTTGAGGAGCACGCGTAGGGGCTCAGTTGTTCTCCGCCGTCTCCGAATTGGACATACGCGATTGACCCACAGCTATCTCCTTCGCCGTGAGAATCCGCCCAAGTGTCGCTGTGATGCAGGGCTGACAGTGGTCCATCTTCTGATGGACTGCCCCCTTGCGGCAGTCCTTTAATTTACCAGCTGCACTTCCTTTAATTCTAGGTGACGATGCCTCTATAGCTGACTCAATTTTACGTTTTATCCGTGCAGCTGGGTTTTTTCACCCACTCTAGTGCGGGTGCTCTCGCATGATTTCTCAGGCTACACCCACTCCAGCGACTTTTAATTGTGACGTGGATACCAAAATCGTGTCTTCTACGGTAACAAGTTGTGTTGGTACCTCTATCAACGCTTTCCAGCTGGAGGTTCTTCGTTGGTAGTTGAGTGGTTGACCTTTTACCTGATCCATCAACCACTGTAGTCTGTTTTACTCTAGTCGACTGTTTGCTCTGCTTCTTTTAAGTACCCTCTATTTTGTGTTATTGCGGTGTTCATTTTAGCTCTGTTCCCCTTGGTGTTCCCTCCCTCTGGGTGCAGCGGTTACGCTTTTACTGTATAGGCCTTTTACAAGTATGTCTGTTTGGAACAGGGGACTGATGACCTCGATGTTTAGCCCCCATCAAACACCAAAACCAACCAACCATCTAGATACAAGGCCAGCTTGAAAGTAGGGCCGCATGCAAGGAAATAGACAACTTTTTTTAAAATAACGCAGTTTCAGTTAAGTAAAAATACTTAAATTTATACAGAATTACAACCAGTTTGTACTGGGATATTTTTAATATTTCAAAAAATTGAGCTGATTATTTTTTGTTATGGATCATAAAAAGTACCCTGGTATCCACTGCATTTGTTTAGATATATTTTTCAATTGCATTGTTGGCGTCTTAAGCCCGAAGACTGGTGTGAAGCAGCACTCCCCGCTAGTCGATTCTGTGCAAATTTCCTCACCGTAGCATAACCTACATCCATTTGAACGTGCTTAACGGTAGTCCGCAGCTCACGGACTAGCTGCCTCTTGATTGAGAGGTTTGGGGTTGGAGATTCTCGTCGCCCAGGGACTGGCGTTTGTGTTGTCCTCTTCTCACATTCATCGACGCGCAAGGTGCCTACTCCGCTCAAACCGTGGTCGTCTTCTACCATGTCCATCCCACGTACTTCCCTTTATTACCATATTGGCTATTTCCGTTCGCCACAGCTCCCGGGAACTACTAATTTCTTGTTAGAAGAGATTTTTAACAGCGAAATGATTGCCTATATACCCATCTAAGATATTGCCTGAAACTTATATATTGGAGCCCAGTCGCTTCTATTAGATCCGTCGCAGGCGATATCGCTGCAATTGGACTCTCACGTAGACCCAGCCACACTCCAATGATTTGCCAAGCAATCTCAACCATTATTACGCAACTGTGTCGACGTTCTGCGTGGAAAATGAACTGTGTTCAGCAGCAGTGGCAATTTATCTCCATATATTCAGTAATATTTGCTAATAATAAACGTAAAAAAAACGAATTGGCAACTCCGGCCTCGAGGTCTCAGAATGCTTCGTGGTATTTGAATAACTGTAAATTCTAACGTAAAGTTCAGCGTGGTCAAAGCTAAACGGAACGAACTTGTTTTGAACCGCATTTCTTGGTAACCGTGGTTTACTTAACACAAAGTACAAGTACTGTGTTGCCTTTTTCACAGGCGCCAAGTGGTTTGTGTACATCTTTCCAATATGCTATTGAAATTCGTTTTTAATTTACTGGTTCTCAGTTCCTTTTTCATTCATTAGTACTCTAGTTTAACAGGAAGTGACTTTACAATTCTTTTTGCCGTCACGAAGTGTCTATAGAAACGTTGTTAACATCAGCTCTGCTGATTACCTACTATTGTTAGCGGACATGAAAATGCAAGGGACTTGAGGAAAGCAGGATAATAGATCTCCCATGACTACTTAAATTACAGTGTCAACTAAATAATACACTGCATAATTCTGTTTAGAAGTTACAACTCGGAAGTTAAAAACTGTAGTAAAGAATGTTGTTTTGTAAATAACTCAGTCATCAGAAGGAGTCTAATGTATTTTGACTATTACTATGAACTTCCTGTTAATTCAACTTCTGTAGTATAAGCTTCAAAATTCTAATGACTGCAAAATCGAAGGGTGTATTTTGTATTACTTTTTAATATAAATGGCACCTCCGACCTCAACATCTCCGTGTGTTTCGTGGTAGGCCTATCTGATTAACTGTAAATTCTAATATAAGGTTATTGCTCAACGTCGGCAAAGCTAAACAAAACTAAATTACACAACCACATGTTGCAACTGTACTCGGGCTCATTCACTATCCACCTGCAAAGGGGGTTGGTAGTGAAGAGTTGCATTTGCGCCCCTAATGCTGAGTCATATATTGGCTAGCCTTTGAACAGCAGTGAATTCAATACACCCCATTGTCTACACCACAACTTTGCGCAAAATGAGGTACACTATACAAGTTCAGATTGAAACTTATGAATTTAAAAAAAAAAACACTCCTAACTTTGTGGCCACGCATTTTTAAATTCACAAATGATCCGATCTGGATAATTAATATTCGGTGCAATTCGTACTCATGGTTTATTGTCTCGCACCTACGCACTTTCACGTTGTTCCTTTACAGTTTATTCACATACACTGGCGTCCATGCTTTGGCACTTTGCCTTCCCGAACTTACCACCACAACGGACAGAGACTCCCTTTTCCCGCTCATATCCCCAGTCCTGAGTCGGGTCACGTGACACTACATTAATAAAAATAATTCCTAAACATGGTCACAATTCTTTTACAGGTTTTATAAGATTTAAATACTTAAACCTAAATACGTTATATAATTTTACACACATTTAAACGTGCGGTTCTAGGCGCTGCAGTCTGGACCCGCGAGACCGCTACGGTCGCAGGTTCGAATCCTGCGTCGGGCATGGATGTGTGTGATGTCCTTAGGTTAGTTAGGTGTAACTAGTTCTAAGTTCTAGGGGACTAATGACCTCAGAAGTTGAGTCCCATAGTGCTCAGATCCATTTGAACCATTTCGAACAGCTTTAAATGGTTCACATGGCTCTGAGCACTATGGGACTTAACTTCTGAGGTCATCAGTCCCCTAGAACTTAGAACTGTTTAAACCTAACTAACCTAAGGACATCACATACATCCATGCCCGAGGCAGGATTCGAACTTGCGACCTAGCGGTCGTGCGGTTCTAGACTGTAGCGCCTAGAACCGCTCGGCCACTCCGGCCGGCACACACATTTATCACCACATAATTTTATAATTCGTTGCAATTAAAAAGAAAACACTATGCAACGGAACTACGACGCTCATCAAAACACAAAATAAGTATTTTCATGTCCATTTTGCATTACACTATTTTCACTCTGCATTTAATACATAATTTTATTCTTAAGCACAGAAAATTAAAATCAGAACTACTTTATGACATGCTATCAGATTACATAATTACGAATAACTCCTTGTTTTGGCACAGTTTCACCCCTATTCTTTCGTTTAATGACATCTTTGCACGAAATGTGAGACATACAAATACTTGTCTGGCACTACAGAGACCGAAACTGAATGGTGTCTTCATAATAAAATAACGACTTACTTCGCAGTTGTTCTAAACGTCTGTATAACTTAACTCTACTATGAAAGGTTTTGATTGAAGTACACCAGCTCATCTTATTATTCCTGCTGCTGTGCTTTAAATTTAAATTACGAGCTACTTGCAAGAGGTCCATATTATCCGCCGTCACCTTACAACGTAATACACTGAGGTGATAAGTCATTAGGTGCCTCCTAATATCGTGTCGGATCTCCTTTTGCTCGGCGCAGCGTAGCAACTCGACGTGCCATGGACTCAACAAGTCGTTGGAACTCTCATGCAGAAGAATTAAACTATGTTGCGTCTAAGCCGCCCATAGTTGAGAAAATGTTCCTGTGCAGGATTTTGTGCACGAACTGACCGCTTGGCTATGTCCCATAAATGTTCGATGGAATTCACGGGCGATCTGGGTGGCCAAACCATTCGCTCGAATTGTCCAGAATATTCTTCAAACCAGTCAGGAATAATTGTGGCTCAATGATATGGCGCATTTTCATCCAAACAAATTCATCGTTGTTTGCGAACATGAAGTCCATGAATATCTGCAAACGGTCTCCGAGTAGCCAAATATAACCATTTCCAACATATCATCGGTGGTTGGACCAGAGGGCCGGGTCCATTCCATGTAAACACAGCTCACACCATTATGGAGCACCACCGTCTTGCACAGTGCCTTGTTCACAACTTGGGTCCATGATGATTAGTACAACACAACACCCAGTCCCTGAGCGGAGACCATCTCCGACACAGCCGGGTATCGAACCCGGGCCCTTAGGATTGACAGTCTGTCACTGACAACTTTTTTTTTTTTTTTGTTTGTTAAATCTCATTTTGTTCGCTTTTGTTCGTTGCATCTGCTCGGGGCGGACGTCGTTAAGACATCCGTTTAAGTTCGTTGTTGATCGATTAACTCAGTTTTTTTATTACAGAGGGCAGCTAACCCTGTGACCGAGCACGCTGAGCTACCGTACCGGCAAAAATGATCCCGAGGAGATTCGAATCTTAAACCGTTTATGTATAGTATTCCATTAGGCTACCGATTGCGCCACACTTACAAACCACTTTGCTACCGGGGGCGGACAGGAAGTAGCTACCTTACCATCAGCTGTTACCAAAAGTAGTCGGGGCTTGTCCGACCAGCCCACGGTTTTCCTGTCGTCTAGTGTCCAACCGATACGGTCACGAGCCCAAGGGAGGCACTGCAAGAGATATCATGATGTTAGCAAAGGTACTCGCGTCGGTCGTCTGCTGCCACAGCACATTAACGCCATACCCCCTGCGGGTCCGGGGATTAGAATAGGCCCGAGGTATTCCTGCCTGTCGTAAGAGGCGACTAAAAGGAGTCCCTCCTCCTCAAGGGGGTAGTTAGCGCCTGCGTCCGGAGACGGACGGTTCCACGACTTCTATTTGCGGTCACTTTGCTTTTTCACTTCTCGTTTCTTCCCTCCTTTGGTTGGTTCCTTTCTCTGCTCTTCTCCATCTCACTGTCTTCCTTACTCTTTCCCTTGTCTTCTTCTCCTTGCCTTCTCATTGCCTTCTTCTCCTTACCTTCTCTGGTCTCCGCCTCGGCGTTTGAGACAGACTGTCCTCTCTCTCCCTCTCTCTCTTCTTTTTCCTCCTTCCTCCCTGTGCGCGCCTGAACGCCGACCCACGCGTTCGCACGCGTAGCCGGTGACGGGGTAACGCGTAATTCCCCGCCCTGGGTAGACAAGTAAGGCACGCACGTACCCCCTGGTAAAGGCCAGGCCCAGGGAGGGGTGATTGCCTGATCTGATACCTTCTGACCATGCCGATTGGTCCCTCCGTCTGTTTCTCGGGAGGTGTGACCTGAGGTGTAAACATTCACCTAAGGCGGGAGTGCCCTCTGATAGGGTCCCCACAAGGAAGGAGCGCGTCATCGGAGACGCTGGCAATCATGGGGGATTCCTCCGCAATGGATTTCTCTTCTTCTTCTCTCTCGACTACTGGCCATAAACGGAAACTTGACCAGCCACCAGTGCCAAAAGTACTACCGCCTGCCCCACAGTTCCTCGTAGTTTCTCGACCTGAGGATGGCAAGGATTTTTCCTCTGTCAACCCTTTCGTTATCCAGAAGGGCGTAGATGCCATAGCCGGATCTGTCAAGTCGTGTACCAGGTTGCGTAATGGTACCTTGTTACTAGAAACTGAGAGCGCCTTTCAGGCACAAAAACTGCTTCAGGCCACACTCCTGTACACGTTCCCTGTCCGGGTGGAGGCTCACCGCATTTTGAATTCGTCTCGTGGTGTGGTACATACTCGATCACTTGACGGATTCACTGACGAGGAAATTTAGTCTTTCCTCGCTGAGCAGGGCGTGACGGCTGTCCATAGGGTCATGAAAAAGGTCAACACTGACCTTGTACCGACCCGGACACTTTTCTTGACCTTTGACAGTGTTCAGCTGCCGTCGCGTATCAAAGCGGGCTAAGAGGTTATTTCTGTTCGCCCCTATGTCCCGACACCTACGCGCTGCTACCAGTGTCAGCGTTTTAATCACACTCGCCAGTTTTGTTCCAATGCGGCTAAATGTGTCACTTGTGGCAGGGATGCCCATGAGGGTGACTGTCCACCTCCGTCTCCTCGTTGTGTGAACTGTCGGGGTGACCATGCAGCGTCCTCCCGCGACTGTCCCATCTACAAGGAAGAACGCTGTATCCAAGAAATTCGGGTCAAAGAGAAAGTGTCCACCTCGGCTGCTCGCAAGCTATTTGCTAGTAGGAAACCCACGCTGCTTCCAGCGGGAAAATACAGTACTGTCCTCGCCTCTCCTCGGACTACCAGGGAGGTGGCGACACAGACATGCGATCTGACCTTCGGCACCACGGTCGTCCGTTCGGCCAGTGCTAAGATCGCGCGGTCGACGTATCCTCTTCCTCCTGTCACCCCTCCAACACAAGCACCTTCATCAACTTCTGCCAAGACGAAGACCCAGAAATCAGATGCACGGGCCTTCAAGAAGGAACCGTCCCGTGCAGACTTCCTACGTACCTCGAACTCCCAGCCGTCGACCAGTACTTCCACAAAAAGACCTTCCAAGAAGGCTCATAGGAAGCACAGTTCTCCTTCTCCTCCACGGCACATTTCTTCTCCTGCGCCACCCAGCGGTTGCCGCCCCAGGCCGTCATCCGTTTCGCCTGGCCGCACCGCTGGTAGCCGAACATCTGGCCGTCCACCGGCGGTGGAAGCTCCTCCTCCCGGCCATCTTAACGAGATGGCCCATGAACCTATAGAACCAATGGACGATGACTGTCCGCCTACTGATAGCGGCGGCAGTACTCGCTCGAAGCCAGGCCCTCAGCGGCCTTCGAGGTGACCCCTTCTTTCATCTTCCTTTTCTTCTCACGATGGCACTTATTCATTGGAATATTCGCAGCATTCGCTCCAACCGAGAGGACTTGAAGTTGCTGCTCCGCTTGCACCGACCGCTCGTCGTAGCCCTCCAGGAAACGAAGCTACGCCCATGCGATCACATTGCCTTGGCACACTACACCTCTGTGCGTTTTGACCTACCCCCGTGGTAGGTATTCCGGCTCATGGAGGGGTTATCTTGCTGGTCCGGGATGATATTTACTACGATCCCATCACATTGCACACCGGCCTGCAGGCAGTTGCCGTCCGAATTACTCTCCCCACTTTTACATTTTCTATTTGTACCGTTTACACTCCATCGTCGTCTGCTGTTACCAGGGCAGACATGATGCAACTTATTGCTCAGCTACCTGCACCATTTTTGTTAACTGGAGACTTCAATGCCCACCATCCCCTTTGGGGCTCTCCAGCATCCTGCCCGAGGGGCTCCCTGTTAGCAGACCTTTTCAACCAGCTCAATTTTGTCTGCCTCAGTACTGGCGCCCCTACTTTTCTTTCGGACACATCTCACACCTATTCCCATTTAGACCTCTCTATATGTACTACCCAACTTGCACGCCGGTTTGAGTGGTATGCCCTTTCGGATACATATTCGAGCGACCACTTCCCGTGTGTCATCCATCTCCTGCATCATACCCCCTCTCCGTGCTCAGCTAGTTGGAACATCTCCAAAGCCGACTGGGGGCTCTTCTCTTCCAGGGCGACCTTTCAGGATCAAACCTTCACAAGCTGCGATAGTCAGGTCGCACATCTCACGGAAGTCATTCTCACTGCTGAATATTCCGTCCGTCACACTACTACTTCTCCACGTCGCGTACCGGTCCCCTGGTGGACCGCAGCATGTAGAGACGCTTTACGTGCTCGTCGACGTGCTTTACGCACCTTTAAACGCCACCCTACAGTGGCGAATTGTATCACTTGTAAACGATTACGTGCGCAGTGCCGTCGTATTATTAAAGAAAGCAAGAAAGCCAGCTGGGCTGCTTTCACAAGCACCTTCAACAGTTTTACTCCTGTTATCTGGGGTAGCCTGCGCCGTCTATCTGGCACTAAGGTCCACTCACCAGTTTCCGGCTTGACGGTCGCGAATGACGTCCTTGTGGCCCCTGAGGATATCTCAAATGCCTTCGGCCGCTTTTTCGCAGAGGTTTCGAGCTCCGCTCATTACCACCCTGCCTTCCTCCCCCGAAAACAGGCAGAGGAAGCTAGGCCACCTAACTTCCGCTCCTCGAATCGTGAAAGTTATAATGCCCCATTCACCATGCGGGAACTCGAAAATGCACTTGCCCGGTCACGGTCCTCCGCTCCAGGGCCTGATTCTATTCATATTCAGATGCTGAAGAACCTTTCTCCTGCGGGTAAAGGTTTCCTTCTTCGTACTTATAATCGCATCTGGATTGAGGGACATGTTCCCGCATGCTGGCGCGAGTCTATTGTTGTGCCGATTCCTAAGCCGGGGAAGGACAAGCACTTGCCTTCCAGTTATCGACCCATCTCGCTTGCCAGCTGTGTCTGTAAGGTGATGGAGCGAATGGTTAACTCTCGTTTGGTTTGGCTGCTCGAATCTCGGCGCTTACTTACCAATGTACAATGTGGATTTCGTAGGCGCCGCTCAGCTGTTGACCATCTGGATACCTTGTCGACCTTCATTATGAATAACTTCTTGCGGAAGCGCCCGACCGCGACTGTGTTCTTTGATTTGGAGAAGGCTTACGACACCTGTTGGAGGGCGGGCATTCTCCGCACCATGCATACATGGGGCCTTCGCGGTCGCCTCCCTCTTTTTATTCGTTCCTTTTTAATGGATCGACAGTTCAGGAGTACGTGTGGGTTCTGTCCTGTCCGACACCTTTCGCCAGGAGAAAGGGGTACCACAGGGCTCAGTTTTGAGCGTCGCTCTCTTCGCCATAGCGATCAATCCAATAATGGATTGCCTCCCAGCTGATGTATCAGGCTCCCTTTTCGTGGACGATTTTACCATCTATTGCAGCGCGCAGCGTACATGTTTCCTGGAGCGCTGTCTTCAGCGTCCTCTTGACCATCTTTACTCCTGGAGTGTCGCCAATGGCTTCCGTTTTTCTGCCGAGAAGACGGTCTGTATTAACTTCTGGCGCTACAAAGAGTTTCTCCCACCGTCCTTACGACTCGGTCCCGTTGCTCTCCCATTCGTGGAGACAACAAAATTTTTAGGTCTTACATTTGACAGGAAACTTATCTGGTCTCCACATGTGTCTTATTTGGCTGCCCGTTGTACCCGTTCTCTAAATGTCCGTGTTCTCAGTGGTATGTCGTGGGGAGCGGATCGAACCGTCCTACTTCGCCTATATAGGTCGATCGTCCGCTCGAAGCTGGATTATGGGAGCTTCGTATACTCCTCTGCACGGCCGTCCATCTTACGCCGCCTCAACTCCATACAACATCGGGGTTTACGTCTTGCGATCGGAGCATTTTATACTAGTCCCGTCGAAAGTCTTCATGCTGAAGCCGGTGAATTGCCACTGCCCTACCGGCGCGATATACTGCTTTGTCGGTATGCCTGTCGGCTACTGTCAATGCCCGACCACCCGTCTTATCGTTCCTTTTTTGACGACTCTCTCGATCGTCAATACGGGTTGTATGTCTCTGCCCTGCTACCCCCTGGAGTTCGCTTTCGTCGCCTCCTTCAACACCTCGATTTTTCACTCCCTGCAACCTTTAGAGTGGGCGAGAGCCACACGCCACCTTGGCTCCAGGCTCAGGTTCGCGTTCACCTTGACCTCAGTTCGCTCCCAAAGGAGGTTACCCCCGGTTCGGTATACCGCTCCCGTTTTGTCGAACTTCGTTGGAAGTTCATTAATATGACCTTCATTTATACAGATGGCTCTAAGACCAATGACGGGGTCGGTTGTTCTTTTATTGTCGGGGCACATAGTTTCAAATACCGGCTCCATGGCCATTGTTCGGTCTTCACAGCTGAGCTCTTTGCCCTCTACCAGGCTGTTCTTTACATCTGCCGCCACCGACATTCTGCTTATGTCATCTGCTCCGATTCCCTGAGCGCCATCCAGAGCCTCAGTGATCCGTATCCGGTTCACCCTTTCGTGCACCGGATCCAACGCTCTCTTCAGCAGCTGGTGGACGAGGGTTCTCCGGTTAGCTTTATGTGGGTTCCTGGCCATGTAGGTATCCCTGGGAACGAAGCTGCAGATGCCGCGGCCAAGGCTGCGGTCCTCCAGTCTCGGACAGCTTCTTGTTGTGTCCCTTCATCAGATTGTAGCAGGGTCATTTGTCGGCGTATTTTATCGCTGTGGCATGCTGATTGGGCTGCACTTACGGACAACAAGCTTCGGGCCTTGAAACCTCTTCCCGCGGCTTGGACGTCCTCCTCACGCCCCTCTCGGCGGGAGGAGGTAGTTTTGGCCCGGTTACGAATTGGACACTGCCGATTCAGCCATCGCCATCTGCTGACGGCTGCGCCGGCGCTGTTCTGCCCATTTGGGCAATTGCTGACGGTCCGCCACATTTTAACGTCCTGTCCGGATTTTACTACACTGCGTCTTGATCTTGGCCTGCCATGTACTCTCGATGCCATTTTAGCAGATGACCCAGGAGCAGCTGCTCGCGTTCTTCGTTTTATCAAATTGACCAACCTGTCTAAGGACATTTGATTATGCTGTTTTTTTTAATCCTATGCCTGTCGATCTTTTATCGTGTTTTCCCTTTTAGTTGCTGTTTTAAACTTGTGCCTCGCGGTGCATTCCTAACGTAGTCTGGGCGCTAATGACCGTTGAAGTTGTGCGCCCTAAAACCAGAAAAAAAAATTAACGCCATATTTCGCTGCACTGTTCTACCGTATAAATTCGTCGTATGATCCATATTGACTTACGCATTTATTTCACGCAGCGTTGCTTGTCTGTTGGTACTGACGAATGATCGCAAACGCCGCTGCCCTCCCACATTGTCCATGGTGAGAGATAATACCTGAAATTTGATAGTCTCGTCACACATTTGACCTGTGCTTCTCGGAATATTGAATTCCGTAACAATTTCCGAAATGGAATTCCCCATCCATCTAGCTCGTACCATTCCGTGTTCAAAGTCTGTTAATTCCCGTTGTCCGGTCATAATCAGGCCGGAATCCTTTCCACATGAGTGCAAATAACAGCTCCGCTAATGCGCCGCCCTTTTTTACCTTGTATACGTGTTATTACTGCAATCTGTATATTTGTAAATCGCTTTTCCACGACTTTTGTCACACCAGTGTACTGTAACTAGACGAGTGTGTCTCAGCCAGGCAACCATATTGTCACACATCGCATGCGATCCATCAGATTCCATGAGAATTCCAAGCAATTAGCGATCGATCACTGCGATTTGTCGACACAAGCGCAACCTCGAGACATTTCAAACGACCTGGCGACGGATCGCTGCGATCTGTCGCTCTTATGTGGGCTCCCTGGTGAGATGGTTTCAAGTTTCACGTTGTCGATCAATACTTTCTTTCTGCTGTCCGTCGGCGTGACAGTAAAAGTGCAGGATGAGCTTTCGCTCGTCATTGCCGCGCGCGCGCGCCAAACACATGGTGCAAATCCGAGCTACCGCATTCACCAGGCTCCACACGTGCCAACGTGTACCGTGGGGTATACGGGGAAAGCCACCATCTCTAAAGCTGAGGCTAGAGTCACACGATCGATTTATCATCGCGCGTCGTAGCAGCACACGTGGAATAGTGGAGCCACCTACGCACAATATGCAAAAAATGGTTCAAATGGCTCTGAGCACTATGGGACTTGACTTCTGAGGTCATCAGTCCCCCAGAACTTAGAACTACTTAAATCGAACTAACCTAAGGACATCACAAACATCCATGCCCGAGGCAGGATTCGAACCTGCGACCGTAGCGGTCGCGCGGTTCCAGACTGTAGCGCCTAGAACCGCTCGGCCACTCCGGCCGGCCCACACTATGCAAATGAACCTGCTAACTTGCCGCGAGGACGCAGCAGGCGACTATTCGCAAACCAGCGCTGCATCGCAGCGACCTCCCAGATCGCCGCGAAGTAGCAGTAGTTGCGGTACTACTGGGCAGTACGCACGTGTTCGCGACCCTGGCAACAGCTGCCGTCAGCCTGCCACGGGCGCACATGGTTTGGATATCGAGTTGTTTAGCGGAGAGGTGAACAAATGCACTGAAATATGGGACACATACCGCAAGGAGCACCATGATAAGATTAAGAAGAGCTATACGAAAAGTTTTGTGACGTTTTGCGGCTTAAATTTACTTTCACCTTCTCTTAAATATTTATAACCGTGCTTCAAACTGTCCCCCAGCGACTGTGAAATAACTAATGAAGCAATCCAAAACCTTCGGTTGCATTTTTTTAATGTATTCATAAACTAAGCTATCAATCACTGCCTACGTCCACTGGTTACATGCCAATACACTAATGTACATTGTGGCCGAGTAATACCAAAGCAATTACAAAACTCATCTCGGACTGTGAACACTATTTTATCCCGCCCCCCCCCCCCCCACCCAATAGGTTCAAATGGCTCTGAGCACTATGGGACTTAACATCTGTGGTCATCAGTCCCCTAGAACTTAGAACCACTTAAACCTAACTAACCTAAAGACGTCACATCCATGCCCGAGGCAGGATCGAACCTGCGACTGCAGCGGTCACGCCGTTCCAGACTGAAGCGCCTAGAACCGCACGGCCACACCCCCCTCCCCCCCCTTCCCCAAATAGGCTCACCATTCTTTGGGGAGTTCGTGCTTGGCTACCGTGGGGCCCCAGTCTTTGCAGCACCTTTTCCCTTTCCATGCTATATGTCTATCCTGCTGCTATTTTTTCCCCTCCCTTGGGTACATTTCTTGGGTGTTTTCGGAAATGCGTTCTGCAGTTTCAGGAGCTTGACATCGGAATAGTCTTTCGTCTGGTTTTTCGTTCTTTTTTCGTTTTTCATCTCTCCCTTTCCTCTGTTTTGGCGTTTGAGGTCTCTCGTTGTTTGTTCTTCCTCCCTGTGCACTCCTGAAGGCCTGCCCATGCGTTTGATGCGTAAAGGTGGTTGGATAACGCGTAATTCCTAGTCCTTGGTCGACAGGTACGGTTCGCACATACTCCCTGGTACAGGCCAGACAGGGAGAGGTGGTTGCCTGAGCTGTTATCTTCCAAATAGCCCATTGGTCCCTCTGTCTGCAGTTCCGAAGGTGTGACCCTAGGTAACAATCACTTAAGGCAGGCTCGTGAGCCCGTCGCCCCCCCCCCCCGCCCCCCCTCCCCCCCTCACCGACATCCTTCTGAGAGGTCCCTCAGTCGGAAGGAGCGCGCCTTCGGAGACTGGCAATCAAGGAGGATTTTTTCACAATGAGCCAATCATCTTCATCTCTGTCTACATCTACTAAACACAAAGAGAATGAGAAAGATTAAACGACTATCTCAGGTGCACATCGGTTCCTCGTTGTCACATACTGAAGGAGGCCAGTCTTTTGCTGTGGTTAATCCGTTTATTATTTAGAAAGATTCTGATGCAGTTGCAGGTCGTATGAAATCCTGATCTCGCTTACGTAATGGGACTTTGCTTCTGGAGACCAGTTGTGATTTTTCAAGCCCAACAACTGCTTACAGCTTCACTCCTCCACAGCTATCATGTTCGTGTCGAGGAACAGTATATACTCAACTCTTTACATGGTGTCATTTACACTCAGCTGTTTGATGGTGTGACTGAGGGAGAAATTCAACATTGTCTCTTTGATCAGGTCGTCACTGCTGTCCATTGGGTAACGAAAAAGGTTGATGCAAACTAATACCTCCACGCATTCTTTTTCTCACATTTCATTGGGTAGTGCTTCCAGCGAATATTACGGAATCACAGTCCGACCCTATTCCAAACCCGACGCGTTGCTACCAGTGTCAGTGTAATAACCACACCCACGTGTCGTGTCAAAACATGGCCAAATGTGTTACTTGTGGTAGAGATACTCATGAGGGTGATTGCTCGCCTCCTTCCCCCGACCGAGCGAGGTGGCGCAGTGGTTAGCACACTGGACTCGCATTCGGGAGGACGACGGTTCAATCCCGTCTCCGGCCATCCTGATTTAGGTTTTCCGTGATTTCCCTAAATCGCTTCAGGCAAATGCCGGGATGATTCCTTAGAAAGGGCACGGCCGAGTTCCTTCCCCATTCTTCCCTAATCCGAGCTTGAGCTCCGTCTCTAATGACCTCGTTGTCGATGGGACGTTAAACAGTAATCTCCTCCTCCTCCTCCTCCCTTCACCCCGCTGTATTAATTGTAATGGCGACCATGCCGCCTCATCCCATTAGCCCCGTGTATCTCGATGAGCAGATCATCCGGGAGAAGGAAAAAGTACTCTACTAGTCGCTCGCATGTTGTTGGCTAGCCGAAAGCCCTGCATTTTACCATGTGGCACTTACCAGTACCTCGCCTTCTTTGCTATAGCCATCAACCCTAATATGGACAGTCTCCCACCAGGCATCTCCACATCTCCAGCTCCCTCTTCGTCGACGATTTTGCGATCTATTGCAGTTCTTCACGGACCTATGTCCTTCAGCGGCATCTTCAGCGATGTCTGGATCACTTTTCTCGCAGAGCATCGATTATGGCTGTTGCTTTTGCACTGACGAAACTGTTTGTATGAATTTCTTCCATCATCTTTACATCTTGGGCCTGTTGCCCTTCCATTCGCTGGAACTAAGAAATTCCTGGGGCTCATGCTTGATAGGGAATTTTCTTTGTCCTTCCATCTGTCTTATCTGGCCGCACAAAGTGCCCGGACCTTCAGTGTCCTGTGTGTCCTAAGCGTTACTTCCTGGGGAGAGGATAGGACCACCTTCCTCCGATTATGCCTATCCCTTGTCCGTTCGAAACTAGATTATGTATGTTTCGTTTATACCTCTGCACGTCCGTTCATCCAATGCCGTCTTCGCACAATTCACCATCGTGGAATACGTTTGACCTCTGGAGCCTTCTACACTGGCCCAGTTGATAGCCTCTAAGCAACAGCTACCGAACTACCACTGTCTTACCGGCGTGATGTCCTCCTCGGCGAATAGGCATGCCGTTTGTCTTCCATACCCACCCTTCTTCTCTTTTAGCTCACTGAGTCCACTTCGGTTGCTGCTCCGGCAGCTTAACTTCACGCTACCTGCTACGTTCCTGATAGGTGTGAACGCTTCACAGCCTTGGCTTCGTGCAGCGGTCATCAACCTTTGACGATTCGCCATTTCCTGGCCCAATGTAGCAACATGACGGACATTTAATCTTGGATTAGGGGACTTCCGCATTCTCTATGGCGTTTTTTGTGGACCTTTCTTCAAGGAGAAGTCCTTGTTTCTAGTTCTTCTGTCGATTGGGCCTTATGACCTCAGTTGTTTTTGCCCTCTATAACAAAACAAAAAACTATTTTGTACACTGAGTTCGTGAGGTAATATCCTAACCGGTCATCAGTTACTGAGACTATTGGTAGACATTTATTCTTGAGACCACCAATACGGAAGAAACCAAATTGGGATTCCATGCTTAAGACATGCATAAATACTAGGCATCATTAAGTAATTGCGAGTACGTTGTTGTACTTCTCAATAACTGGTAATAATGTTTACTGCAGCTTCATCTCATTGAAGTTTGGATTTGTGGCGATACGTGCCGGTACCTCTGACGGAATAACAGCGTTAAAACAATGTTTGAAGAAGTCTAAATTATTAAAAAGCCGGAAGATCTCAGTATCAGAATCTCTTCTTCTTTACAAATCAAGCGCTATATGTCATTAGCTACCTCTACGCAGTCGTTTTATGCAACCCGCAGTGTTACACTTGGCCTTCAAAAAGCACGGGCGAGATTTTCATATGCCCACGCTCGCTACGCGCAAACTGTTAGTCGTGCAGAAATAATGAACAGAGCCTTTTTCTAGGAAATGTAACGTGGTTGAATTTTGTTCTGGGATAAGTTTTCGCTGGAGGCTACAGTTTGAGTTATTCAAGAAAAAAAGAAATTACAACACAGACCTTCAGACGCACGTCATTCACACATTTCATCCCTCATCGGTCAGAATATCTAGTATGCTGTTCGTGGCACTCCCTAATACCACTGTACAAAAATTTCCGACTACACGAATTATTCTCGATATGCGACTTTTTTGGGTCTTCATTGACTGTCTTTCTTACGCTACCGGCGTAGTGGATCACTTACATTTTACTTAATAGATTTGTGAGTTTTAACAGCATAAAATAAGCAGTTACATCGTTGTATGAGTCAGGCGTTCTGACTACTGATCGAACTGTCAGCGTAATTTTCGCGTGACGTTAAGAACGTCTTTTTCTTTCGTTACTGTCACGATCACGTTTAAATTAATAATGTTAATGAAATAGCGACTATGCTGGTGGCGTAATAGCCCAATCACTAGAGACCAAAAAACTTCGAATATGGGAATAGTTCGTCTAGTCGGAATCTTTCGTACTGTGGTAGGAGGGAGTGCCACGAATAACTTACTAGAAATCCTGACCGGCGAGGGATTAGTACGGGGATGGAGGCGCGTTTTAAGGTAAATTTTGTGCGTCTCAAGGTCAATTTTGTGCAATTTGCTTGAATAACTCGAAAACCGTGTCGTCCATCGAGAACGTATCCCAGTACAAAGTTAAACTACATCAAATTTCCAATTAAAAAAAGGTCCTGTCCGTTGTTTCTGTAGTACCAATAGCTTGCGCGTAGCGAACGATAAAACACGAAAATATCGCGTACGATTTTTGAAGGCCAGCCATAACATTAGGGGCTGCATAAAGCGACGACGACAGGGGCAGCTGAATGACCCTGTGTCTACGCAAGGTGTTTCTTATTAATTTTTAAAAACGTCCGAAGCGACGTCGAAGACGCTGAGGCAAGTAAATTGAGACGCATGGGTTCGCAAATGTCGGGAAGTACTTCAGAAGTGTATGACAAATGATCATGTGAGGTAGCTCGCCGCACGTGCAGGGGTTGAGTCTATAGGTCTGTCGCGCCGGATCATCCCAATCCAAGTTAGCATTCACGTCCGTGTGGTTCTGGGCCCACGCGTGCCACTTCTGCGCATAGAGTTCAGGGTTCGAGTATTGCTTCCGGCAGGCAGCATTTTGTTTTTAATCCGTTGCTTTAGACAGTTTCACCTGAGATAAGATTTATTATTTTATTTACCGATCTCGCGGTCTCCGCAGGTTTATTGCAAAATACAGTACAAAAAAAGCCATATCGTATTGCGTAACAAGTAAATGAATACAAGCTTCCAAACTGCGTCATTAGCAATAAATGACCTGCGTTTTCTTTATTAAATAATGTCTGTGAACAAAAAAAGAAGGGACAAAATGAATGAAACACAAAATAACTGCATGTACGTGGGTACAGCAGCGAGGTTTATTATTTTGTAACTTCTGCATTTACAACAGATAACATTTACAAAAGCTGTTCGACGCACAGTTTGCAAGTATTCCATCGCTCAACCCTGCAGGTGCAGCTAGTTGTGTTATCTGGTGACGTCACATGTTCAGCATTTTTCAACCATTCTCGGTGTATTTCCATACTTTTGCCACCCGATGTGTCTTATGTTAAATTACTTGTCTCAGCGTCATCTACATACGTCGCTTCGGGGGTTTATAATTGTTGATAAGAATTACCCTGTAATATATCCCTTATGTTACGTGCTTCCCATAGAAAAACACTACCGTTACACTTCTGCTTTAGTATTCTATAATATGCTACATATTGATAGACAATCTGTATTTTTAATGAGACTGCTACTCATTAGTTACTAGCGTCGCTCTCAGTTGATTTGTGTCTAACCCTGATGGGTTGTGTCTACGTAGACGTAGCCCAATTTAATTAATTTGCTATAAAAGTCAATTTAAAAATATTTATGCAATTAATAGCTATAGTACCAGCTGTTTGTAGATTTAAGAGAAGATTAAAGTAAATTATTTATTTTCGAATGAGTATACAGTAGTTTGCAGTTTTATTGTTAACTCACCAATCGTCCATTAAAATCAAGGACTATGCGATGATGCTTTCACTACCGCCTAATCCAATC
This sequence comes from Schistocerca serialis cubense, assembly GCF_023864345.2. Lineage (NCBI taxonomy): Eukaryota > Metazoa > Arthropoda > Insecta > Orthoptera > Acrididae > Schistocerca > Schistocerca serialis. The sequence goes on from NC_064644.1 coordinate 417,346,375, forward strand.
TAATTTTGATATGAGATCGTACCATGGAATTTTCCTCTTCTACAAGAAACGGATCTTTAGCTACCGTATAAATTGTGCCCCGAGATATGTGGAATGCGCATTTGTAACTGTAAAGAATAAATGGAGAATATTTCACAGACTTACCAATGTTAAGCGGAACTTTATAGAGTTATCAAAAAATATTGCTATGTACTTCACAACTACTGCCGTTCCAGAGATGGTTAAACTTGAAACACACCTTGAGGATACAAAGGCTATGTAATCTGGAAAATGAAATCCCGTGAACCCAAGGAATAAGTTCACTAGGTGTAGTATTTTCGCTGATTACTTTATAGGAAATGCTGGCAAAGTATCATGGCAAGACAAATGTATGTAAAATATCGAATCAAAACTCCTTCAGCCGTCGAAATTTCTAGTTATTTTACTTGATCAACCAGTTTCAGCGCCCCCCCCCCTGCGGGTCTGGGGTAAGAATAGGCCCGAGGTATTCCTGCCTGTCGTAAGAGGCGACTAAAAGGAGTTTCATCCGTTTCGGCCTTCCATGTAATGGTCCCCCTTGGGGTTTGACCTCCATTTTTCAAAATTCTACAGAAGTACGAGCCTTTTGGGGAAGGACACCTTACGTGGTTTATCACTGGTCCTCCGTGCACCAAGACCTTGGCACTCAGCATTGTAACGGCGTTGTAACCATACCCACTATTCATCAAGTTGGGCCTAAACGCCTGATGGGTTGTCAAAGTTACGCCACTAGTGCGTCCCCATCTGCACCTACGATCATGATGGACTTTCCATGGCACCCGAAATCCAGCACGGTAGCCAACCCGTTGTGGTGGGGTCGTCATGGACCCTCTAGGTTGTAGCCCCCTGACAACACAGGGATCGTACTGCCGATACTGAGCTGCACCCTCCCCACGTCGGCCAAGGAGTAGATGCCCGTCTCCTTGGGGCATCAGGACTCCCAGTAACGGTCATCCTGCCAGGTGACCCTTGCTGAGGCTGGGTGGCGCCCGCGGGGAGAGCCCCTGGTCGGAGTGGGTGGTATCGGTGCGGACGTTTCGCAGATGAAACGTCAACATGTATCAGGTCGCTCTGCGGCCGAGTCTTTCAAAAGGAAAGGTACTGTCTCTGGTTCTGGTTCTCCTGCCCTTTCCCCCTTGGCCACTCCCTGGGAGGAGGGACAGGCCCGCCGGCTTGGGGCGAAGTACTTCCCCCGCTATTTGATCTGTTCTCGAACCGATGGGGGGACGTTCGCCACCTCCAAGCCCATGTTCTTTGTTCAGCACATCGAGGACATCTTCGGGAAAATCGAGGCTCTCAATAAGATGCGTTCGGGGTCCGTTCTTATAAAGACCACCTCCGCCACACAGTCGGCGGCGCTCCAGGCGTACGACCGACTAGGGGACATCCCAGTGTCCATTGTCCCGCATCTGGCACTGAATAGGACGCAGGGGTTATTTTTCATCGCGACCTCCTGCTGCAATCTGATGAGGAGCTCAGGGCCAACCTGGAGCGCCGAGTCGTGTATTTCGTGCATTACATGCACCCCACCACCTCGGTGCGTTAATTGTCCTGGCATCCACTCGCCTAGATCCTTAGACTGCCCCGCGTATCAGAAGGAGAAGAAGATTCAAGAACTCAAAACTTTGGATCGTCTCTCTTATTCTGAGGCCAGGAAGAAGTATGACCGCCTCTATCCCGTGCCGTTGACCACTTCGTTTGCCTCAGTCGTGTCCACTCCTTCCACGGTATCCTCACCCCTGCCCTGTCCCCCCTCCACCTACTCCCCCCATCCGGGGTCTCTGCCTCCGCCTCCCAAATCCCTCCCTTCCAAATCCTCCTCCCCTGTGGCCCGCGCCCCCTCTGCCCCAGGGGCCACCCTTCCTCCTCCTCCCCCCCCCCCCGCCGCCCGAGAAGCGATCCTCTTCTCAGGCGTCCATCGGGGAAACGTTCCGGACCCCGGCTTCCGAGGTCCGGCGTTCCAAAACGGACCCCGCGCGTGAGGACCTTCTTCTGATCCAGCCCACCATCCCTGTGCCTCCTCGGACTTCCAAGAAGGCCTCCAAAAGAAGTCTCTGTCCCCCTCTCCACCCCGGCGCGTTTCGTCTGACGCTCCATCTGTGAGTCGCTGCTCCCGGCCGTCCTCAGTTTCGCCGGGACGCTCTGCTGCCAGGCGCTCAGCTGGCCTCTCGTCGGCAAATGATGCTGCCCCTCCTACACAACCCGGGACAGCGGCCGCAGCTGGCCACGACTCGATGGAACAGGATCCGACTCCCGCCGGTTGTAGCGTTGTTCCCTCGAAACCTGGCCCTCCGCCGCCGTCGAGGTGACCAGCTCTTCCCCCGTCTCGTTCCCCCTCTTTTTTGACTAGCGATGGCCTTGTTACATCGGAACATAACTCCGCCTGCACTGTCCGCTCGTCCTTGGTCTCCAGGAAACCAAGTTGCGCCCAACTGACCTTATTGCCTTTACCCACTATACCTCGGAGCGGTATGGCCTCACCCCTGTGGACGGTATCCCAGCTCATGGTGGGGTCATGTTGCTCATTCGGGACGATGTCTATTACCATCCCATCCCATTGACCACCCCACTCCAAGCAATAGCTGTCCGTATTACTCTTTTTGCTTTTACTTTTTCAGTTTGTACCATCTACACTCCATAGTCATCCGCAGTTAGTCGGGCTGACATGATGCACCTGATTGTTCAGCTTCCTCCGCCGTTTTTATTGTTTGGCGACTTCAATGCCCATCATCCCCTTTGGGGCTCTCCTGCATCCTGTCAAAGAGGCTCCCTCTTGGCAGATGTCTTCAACCATCTCAATCTTGTCTGTCTCAATACTGGCGCCCCGACTTTCCTCTCGGACTCTACTCATACCTACTGCCACTTGGACCTCTCGATCTGTTCTACCACTCTTGCCCGTCGGTTCGAGTGGTATGTCCTTTCTGACACCTATTCGAGCGACCACTTCCCCTGTGTCGTTCGTCTCCTGCACCACACCCCATCCCCACGTCCTTCGAGCTGGAACATACCGAAAGCTGACTGGGGACTTCACACCTCACTAGCGACCTTTCTGGACCACGATTTTCTCAGTTGTGACAGTCAGGTCGAATACCTCACGGCTGTTATCATCAATGCTGCCGAACGTTCCATTCCTCATACTACCTCTTCTTCACGTCGCGTTTCCGTCCCCTGGTGGAATGAGGCTTGTAGAGACGCTATCCGTGCTCGACGACGTGCTCTACGCACCTTTCGCCGCCATCCTACGTTGGCGAATTGTATTGGATACAAACGACTCCGAGCGCATTGCCGTAGAGTCATCAAATACAGCAAAAAAGCTTGTTGGGCCTCTTTCACCAGCTCCTTTAACAGTTTTACTCCCTCTTCTGTCGTTTGGGGTAGCCTGCGCCGGCTGTCGGGCATTAAGGCCCACTCCTCAGTACCTGGCCTGACCTCAGGTAATGAGGTCCTTGTTGATCCTGTGGCTGTCTCCAACGCCTTCGGCCGGTTATTTGCGGAGGTTTCAAGCTCCGCCCATTACCACCCTGCCTTCCTTCCCAGAAAAGAGGCAGCAGAGGCTCGGCGACCTTCCTTCCACTCGCTGAATCTGGAAACTTATAATGCCCCCTTTACTATGCGGGGACTCGAACGTGCGCTTGCACTGTCCCGGTCCTCTGCTCCGGGGCCGGATGCCATTCACGTTCAGATGCTGGCACACCTTTCTCCGGCGGGCAAAAGCTTCCTTCTTCGTACCTACAATCGCGTCTGGACCGAAGGTCAGGTCCCCATGCGTTGGCGTGACGCCGTCGTTGTTCCTATACCCAAACCCGGGAAGGATAGATACCTTCCTTCTAGTTACCGCCCCATTTCTCTTACAAGCTGTGTCTGTAAGGTGATGGAGCACATGGTTAATGCTCGGTTAATCTGGATTCTTGAATCTCGACGGCTACTTACCAATGTCCAATGCGGCTTTCGTCGCCGCCGCTCCGCTGTTGACCACCTTGTGACCTTGTCGACATTCATCATGAACAACTTTTTGCGAAGGCGCCAAACGGTAGCCGTGTTCTTCGATTTGGAGAAGGCTTATGATACCTGTTGGAGAGGAGGTATCCTCCGCACTATGCACAGGTGGTGCCTACGCGGTCGCCTGCCCCTTTTTATTGATTCCTTTTTAACGGATCGAAAGTTTAGGGTACGTGTGGGTTCCGTATAGTCCGACGTCTTCCTCCAGGAGAACGGAGTGCCTCAGGGCTCCGTCTTGAGCGTAGCCCTTTTTGCCATCGCGATCAATCCAATTATGGATTGCATTCCACCTAATGTCTCAGGCTTTCTCTTTGTCGATGACTTCGCGATCTACTGCAGTACCCAGAGAACATGTCTCCTGGAGTGCTGCCTTCAGCGTTGTCTAGACAGCCTATACTCACGGAGCGTGGCAAATGGCTTCCGGTTCTCTGAAGAGAAGACGGTTTGTATCAACTTTTGGCGATATAAAGCGTTCCTTCCGCCATCCTTACATCTCGGTCCCGTTGTTCTCCCATTCGTGGAAACAACTAAGTTTCTAGGGCTCACGTTGGACAGGAAACTTTGTTGGTCTCCGCATGTCTCTTATTTGGCGGCCCGTTGTACACGTTCCATTAATGTCCTCAGAGTTCTTAGTGGTTCATCTTGGGGAGCGGATCGCACTGTCCTGCTTCGCTTGTATCGGTCCATAGTCCGATCGAAGCTGGATTATGGGAGCTTCGTCTACTCGTCTGCTCGGCCATCCCTCTTACGCCATCTCAACTCCATCCACTATCGGGGGTTACGTCTTGCGACCGGAGCCTTCTACACTAGTCCTGTCGAGAGTCTTTATGCTGAAGCTGCCGAATTACCATTGACCTACCGGCGCGACGTGCTGCTGTGTCGGTATGCCTGCCGGCTGTTGTCAATGCCCGACCACCCCTCTTATCAGTCCTTCTTCGCAGATTCTCTCGACCGTCAGTACGGGTTGTATGTGTCTGCCCTGCTGCCCCCCGGAGTCCGCTTCCGTCGCCTGCTTCGACAATTGGATTTTGCCCTCCCTACCACCTTCAGAGAGGATGAGAGCCCGACACCACCTTGGCTCCAGGCTCCGGTTCATATTTATCTCGACCTCAGCTCACTCCCAAAGGAGGGTACTCCGGCTGCAGTGTATTGCTCACGGTTTGTCGAACTTCGTGCACGACTTGCCGGTCACACCTTTATTTACACCGATGGCTCCAAAACTGACGATGGTGTCGGCTGTGCCTTTGTCGTCGGGGCCGCCACCTTTAAATACCGGCTCCTCGACCAATGTTCCAGCTTTACGGCCGAGCTTTTTGCTCTCCATCAGGCCGTTCAGTATGCCCGCCGCCACCGCCATTCATCGTATGTACTCTGCTCTGACTCAGTGCTCTTCAGAGCCTTGGAGCCCCCTATCCGGTCCATCCCTTGGTTCAACGGATTCAGCAGTCCCTCCATTCTTTCGCTGATAATGGTTCTCCTGTCAGCTTTCTGTGGGTTCCCGGACATGTAGGAGTGCCTGGGAATGAGGCTGCAGATGCAGCCAAGGCTGCAGTCCTCCTGCCTCGGCCAGCCTCCCATTGTGTCCCGTCATCTGACGTTCGTGGGGTTGTTTGTAAGAGGCTTGTGTCGTTGTGGTGGGATGCTTGGTCATCCCTCCAAGGAAACAAGCTCTGGGCAGTAAAACCGCTCCCAACTGCTTGGACAACCTCCTCCCGACCATCTCGGCGAGAAGAGGTCCTTCTGACCAGGTTGCGGATTGGGCATTGCCGGTTTAGCCACCGCTACCTGCTCTCCGGTGACCCAGCTCCGCAGTGCCCTTGTGGTCAAGCACTATCAGTGCGCCATGTTTTATTGTCGTGTCCCCGCTTCAGTCAATCTCGTGTTGTCCTGTCCCTGCCATATACTTTACCGGATATTTTAGCTGATGACGCTCGAGCAGCTGCTCGTGTTCTGCGTTTTATAACTTTGACTGGCTCGTCCAAAGACATCTAACCTTTTTACTTCTTTTATCTGCATCTTTGTCAGGACTTTCTGGTGTCCCCCCCTCCCCTTGAGCTTTACTAGATTCCATGTGCTCTAACAACTGTGACTGGGCGCCAATGACCTCAGTAGTTGAGCGACCTTAAACCCCACCAAAAAAAAAAAAAAGTTTCAGCGCTACATTGGGCCACCTTCAGATCCCATGACCGATATGAGAAAGAATCCCGCTTCTGGTCCAGTCAAAATAGAGACCAACATTCAGTGACTGGTATCCGTAGACTACTTCTTAACATAGCGATCCCTATGATCACCACTTGCCGACTATACCGCAGTTAATAACAACTGTAGTGAACACTTATTACCGAACGTGAAAGGCTATTTAATTTAAATCAGTATTGAAATATGTGCAGTCAAGTATTGTGGCTGCAGTAGAATAAAGCACGGCTTACACTGTAGTTTTGAACAGAATTTACGTTAAACTGAAGATTTGTTCGCTCAGGTAAAAGGGCTCTCGTCAGGGAGCAAAGCATTTGCTGCTTAGCGGAATTTTAAGTTCTGTATGACCAAATTCGAGTAAAGACGTCACCGCTAGAACAGAAACAGAAAATTGTTGAACTTTGATACCCATATCGTTTTTGTCCTGATAGTTTTTCAGAAAACTCTCAGAACTTTTCATATACCTGAAACCAAATGACTGTTTTTAATCCTTGTGCGATGTCTCCCTTATTTCAGGATACGTTTTCATCTCTTACTGAACAATTCCATTGCAAACAGGCTGCCTCCATGGCGGCTGACAGCAGCTGTTGCTTGAGTTGCGAACACGTGTGCACTGCCCTATTCACCAACGACGGCTGCTTCGCTGCGATCGGCGATATCGTTGCCATGCAGCAGCGGTTAAGCTACGTTTTCATATATTATGTTCATTATAAAAGTAGACCTAATGTAAGCATTACACCATGTAGTCTTCTGCGTTTGCTTGGATCTCATTGGGTATCATTTCACGTGTAGCGTGGGCCAAGCTGTGTCCAGTACAGTCAAGTACGACCGCCAGGATACGTATGCTGTGTTACACGCACATAGACAGCGATATTGCAGGACAACAGTTTTTCCGGCGCAGTTAACTTGTACAGCACTGGCGAGCCAGCTTTACTTCTGCCAGTACCTCGTCTCCTACCTTCCAAACTTTAAAGAAGCTCTCCTGCGAACCTTGCAGAACTAGCACTCCTGAAAGAAAGGATATTGCGGAGACATGGCTTAGCCACAGCCTGGGGGATGTTTCCAGAATGAGATTTTCACTCTGCAGCGGAGTGTGCGCTGATATGAAGCTGATATAAAGCTGTGAGTACTGGGCGTGAGTCGTGCTTCGGTAGCTCAGTTGGTAGAGCACTTGCCCGCGAAAGGCAAAGGTCCCGAGTTCGAGTCTCGGTCGGGCACACAGTTTTAATCTGCCAGGAAGTTTCATATCAGCGCACACTCCGCTGCAGAGTGAAAATCTCATTCAAGAGTGATGAAAGTTCGTAACTTAAACGCACGATAATTTTTCTGAGCGAGCTGTGTGTGATGCAAAAGCAAGCTGCTGCGATTTCGCCGTATTATTGAATACTGAAGCCACTGAAGGTATTAATTATAGTTAGTCGGTTGGTAATCTCTTACGTCTTTCTTTATCCGATCCGAGAAATACATTTGAGTTCTGGAACTGTCATCTGCCACTTGATAACGAGCCGATCAACAACAGAATGCACGGATCCATCCAGGCGCCACATTTTCTCCTCCTCTTTCATGACGTGCCGTTCTGTATCTCGCCAGCGCTAGACAGTGACACGTGAAAAAGCTGCGCGCGTTAGTTCCAGTACACCTGGTAACTTAACAGTCCTGTTATTTCTCGCGACAAACCCCTTAACTTGGCTCCAGATCAGTTCGGTTGGGTTCATGTTGCGATGCTACAGTGGCAAATGTACAAGGGTCACTCCAAAAGAAATGCACACTATTTTTGTAAAAATACGGTTTTCATTCTGCATGAGTGAAAGTTTTACAGTGTCCAGATACATCCTTCCCGCTTGTTTTCAAACTTGGTTCAACCTGTTCCCGTAAGTGGCGACGTCACAGCATGTCTTCAAGATGGCTACTACACTTGACGTTGGTCAGAAGCAATGTGCTGTCACAGAATTCCTGTGCTGTGAAAACGAGACAGTGGGAAACACCCACAAGAGGTTGAAAAATGTGTATGGAGATGCTGCTGTCGATCGCAGTACAGTTAGTCGGTGGGCAAGCAGGTTACGGGATGAAAGCGGGCACGGCAATATTGAGGACTGTCGCAGCGGCAGGCCTCGTACTGCGCACACTCCAGGCAATGCGCAGAGTGTTAACGAATTGGTGACTGCTGACAGACGCATCACAGTGGACGAATTGTCACGCTACGTTAGGACAGGGGAAGGAAGTGTTTGCAGAATACTGAAAGTGCTGGCGTTAAAAAAGGTTTGTGCCAGGTCGGTTCCCAGGATGTTGACAGTGGCTCACAAAGAAACAAGAAAAACGGTATGCAGCGAACTTCTGGAACAGTACGAGAACGGTGGAGATGAATTTCTTGGAAGTATTGTGATAGTTGATGAAACATGGCTCCGTCATTTTTCACCAGAGACGAAGAGGCAATCAATGGAGTGGCATCATTCAAATTCACAAAAAAAAAGGGATCAAAACCACACCTTCTACTGGAAAACTTATGGCTACGGAATTTTTCGATTCAGAAGGACTCTTGCTTGTGGATATCATGCCAAGTGGAACCACCATAAATTCTGATGCACATGAGACGACACTGAAGAAACTTCAGGCTCGACTGAGTCGTGTTCGACCACATCGGCAAAAGCAGGATGTATTGCTGTTGCACGACAATGCATGGCCACATGTCAGTCAAAAATCCATGGAAGCGATCACAAACCTTGGATGGACAACACTGAAAACGCCCGCCTTACAGTCCTGACCTGGCTCCATGTGACTATCATCTCTTTGGGAAACTGAAAGACTCTCTTCGTGGAACAAGGTTTCAAGATGACTCCCTTGTGCACGCTGCCAAACAGTGGCTCCAACGGGTTGGTCCAGAATTTTACCGTGCGGATATACAGTTGCTGGTTCCAAGATGGCGTAAGGCCGTTGAGAGGGATGGAAATTATGTAGAGAAATGAAAATATTGTTCCTAAAGGATGTATCTACACACTGTAAAACTTTCAAACATGTAGAATAAAAGATGGATTGAAAAAAATAGTGTGCATTTCTTTTGGAGTGACCCTCGATATAATGAAGCATTTGTATGGTGTGCTCAATGCTGTGAAAATGATTGTTTTTCATGTTTCTACCCGCTACGGGTTCTGCTATACATCCAGTGTGTATTTGTACCTCAACTGTATCAAGTACATTCCTCGGAAAACTTCAAAGCCAGTTTTTTTTCTGTAAACTCCTGAAAAACATTAGAAACAAACTTTTTGTCGGCACTTTTTTACCGTGTTCCACACGCTTGTTTCACTGCGGAGCCAGAAGTAGACTCAGCCATTTTCGTACTGTGTATTAACTACATAATTAGGGCTGACTTCCAAGAGCGTAACAATACCAGAGTACGTGTGCTACGGCTTCTGACCAATCATTGCGTTTGTGTCTGTTTACATTAGGTTTGGTTTTATGATGAACAGACTATAGCTACGGGAATTTCCGCAACGTGCTGCGTAAAACGCGTGCGAGACCGCGTACGTCACTCACACAATGCGAACATACCAGACCGTTTCCCTAGGTCGCGGGCAACACAGTGCAACTGCGGGCTCTGCCTGCGGGAAACGCTTGCGTGCGTCGGGAGAAGTCTGCCCCGCACGTCGCAGCGATGTGCTTGGTTGGTGGAGTGGGGGAAGTCGACCTGAGCACCAGCAAACTACTGGCCGACAGCTGCAGTATTTTTGTTTCGCGCGCACGGGCGGCAACACTTAAGAAGCTAATTCTTGCCATGTTAATTACTGAAACGTTACCAGAAATGTCGGCTGACCGCTTCTCTGCCTCAGAGGTTGAGTTCAGGCTTATCGAGTTGGTATCTGAATAGCAGATTTTGTGGAACATGGCCGACGGCGAGTTGAAAAACTAAACGTAAAAGGAATTAGTTTGGGCAGTAGTAGCAAGAAAAATGAATGAAAGGTGTAAGAACAAACGCCTTTAATTATGTCTAATGTAATACACTTTTAAATATATTTGTACTGAGCCTTTAACCAGCGTTATAATGAGTTTGATGTTGTTGTTATTGTGATCAATACCGTGAACGACGATTGATACAGCCCGCCCGTTGAAGTAATCAATGATTCCGCTCCTCACAGTGATTTCTCAGCTTTGGTGTACCGCCGTCACCTACCAAGGTATCATGTTGCACTTGGCCAGCTAATTAATTTCTGATACGTCTGCGTTTAAGGGAAGTGGGAACTAGCATTTCTCCCCATCGCCGAGCAACTGTTTTGTTACTAAAATGTCATACGCTCATTCTTCACGATGTGAAAAAATTTGTGTGACTGCTTTGCTCTTCGTGAGTACTCTTCCCAAAAATATAGTCTTCGCCCTCTTCCCAGACTCCCATGTACCTTCAGAGTGCCAAAATTAACAAGTTTTTTTTAAATCGATTACTGCGCTGCGAGGTTTCTTTTGTTGCCTCCGCTGCTACTGTCGCGTCGCACTGCACCAGACCTTTAATAGCAAAATGTTCTTCGCAGCGCACTGGAAATCGCGTCGCGCCAATGAACCGCATTAACGCTGCTCTGGTCTGTGGGAAATTGTGCCACCCTCAGACTTCCGACAAACTGTAAAAATGAATTCCAAGCCTTCTGAAACCTTTTCTCGTTTCGATCATCTCCCTTCCCCCACAAAAAGTGTTAAGGGATAAAGTTTATCGCTTTCATCTCGGATGCTGGTTTGCAAAAAATTCTATGACGCGTGACAGTTTAATTTATTATTTTACTGTTACTGACTCTATTGGCCAGAAAGTTTGCACACGTTATCGACTTGAACTACTGAAGCCTGTTGTAAAATTATGTTGTATGACACACAGTTTATGAAATGTGGCATATAAATATTGAGTGGCGGGAAAACGTAAGTTTTCTTAAAAGCTCAAATATCTATTTGAATAGCACAGAATTTTCATTGACTTAAAAAATGGCGTCCGAAGATAGTTCTCGTCTCACTCTATCATGTACAGTTGTCAAATTATAACATACACCGTCCTTTTTTACGTTCTGACGCGCACCAATCCGCGCCAAGAAAAACGTTTCACGTAACGTCCTGCGGCCCACATGTGACAGCGAAAGACGCAAGCGTATCCCGCAGTACGCGGCGATAAATTTTAGCACCTAGGAAAACGTAGCTTTAACGAAGACAGTTCTCTCGCGGCGAGTTCGCAGCGTCAAATCCAAATCGTGCACGACTCCATTTTTTTCACATGCACTGCTGAAACCCGCGAGAAAATGGTGCTGGGAGCTAGCGATAATAAACAGCTGTGTGCATCGAGCCTCAGTCACACAAAGATAACGTGTCCTGACTGACGCTGCCAAATGGTGTACCGCCGCAACAATCGCGCTGCAGATGCAAGCTGCTAATGAGATTCCGGTCGCTTGCACGGGGCGACAGCTGACGCAACAGCAGCAGCCGCTCTTGCCTGTGTGGCGTCCCTTGCGGCTGTAGGCCCCAGCCATACACTGCGACCTGAGACCCACCGACAGGTCGCGTTCTGTCTACCAGTTCTACATCTACATCTACATGATTATTCTGCAATTCACATTTAAGTGCTTGGCAGAGGGTTCATCGAACCACAATCATACTATCTCTCTACCATTCCACTCCCGAACAGCGCGCGGGAAAGACGAACACCCAAACCTTTCTGTTCGAGCTCTGATTCGTCTTATTTTATTTTGATGATCATTCCTACCTATGTAGGTTGGGCTCAACAAAATATTTTCGCATTCGGAAGAGAAAGTTGGTGACTGAAATCTCGTAAATAGATCTCGCCGCGACGAAAAACGTCTTTGCTTTAATGACTTCCATCCCAACTCGCGTATCATATCTGCCACATTCTCTCCCCTATTACGTGATAATACAAAACGAGCTGCCCGTTTTTGCACCCTTTCGATGTCCTCCGTCGATCCCACCTGGTAAGGATCCCACACCGCGCAGCAATATTCTAACAGAGGACGAACGAGTGTAGTGTAAGCTGTCTCTTTAGTGGACTTGTTGCATCTTCTAAGTGTCCTGCCAATGAAACGCAACCTTTGGCTCGCCTTCCCCACCATATTATCTATGTGGTCTTTCCAACTGAAGTTGTTCGTAATTTTTACACCCAGGTACTTAGTTGAATTGACAGCCTTGAGAATTGTACCATTTATCAAGTAATCTAATTCCGACGGATTTCTTTTGGAACTCATGTGGGTCACCTCACACTTTTCGTTATTTAGCGTCAACTGCCACCTGCCACACCATACAGCAATCTTTTCTAAAACGCTTTGCAACTGATACTGGTCTTCGGATGACCTTACTAGACGGTAAATTACAGCATCATCTGCGAACAACCTAAGAGAACTGCTTAGATTGTCACCCAGGTCATTTGTATAGATAAGGAACAGCAGAGGTCCCAGGACACTTCCCTGGGAAACACCTGATATCACTTCAGTTTTACTCGGTGATTTTCCGTCTATTACTACGAACTGCGATCTTCCTGACAGGAAATCACGAATCCAGTCGCACAACTGAGACGATACCCCATAGGCCCGCAGCTTGATTAGAAGTCGCTTGTGAGGGACGGTGTAAAAAGTTTTCCGGAAATCTAGAAATACGGAATGAACTTGAGATCCTCTGTCGATAGTGGCCATTACTTCGTGCGAATAAAGAGCTAGCTGCGTTGCACAAGAACGATGTTTTCTGAAACCATGCTGATTACGTATCAATAGATCGTTCCCTTCGAGGTTATTCACAATGTTTAAATACAGTATATGCTCCAAAACACTACTGCAAACAGACGTCAATGATATAGGTCTGTAGTTCGATGGATTACTCCTACTACCCTTCTTAAACACTAGTGCGACCTGCGCAATTTTCCAATCTGTAGGTACAGATCTATCGGTGAGCGAGCGATTGTATATGATTGCTAAGTAGGGAGCTATTGTATCAGCGTAATCTGAAAGGAACCTAATCGGTATACAATCTGGACCTGAAGACTTGCCCGTATCAAGCGATTTGAGTTGCTTCGCAACCCCTAAGGTATCTACTTCTAAGAAATTCATGCTAGTAGCTGTTCGTGTTTCAAATTCTGGAATATTCCATTCGTCTTCCCTAGTGAAGGAATTTCGGAAAACTGCGTTCAATAACTCCGCTTTAGCTGCACAGTCGTCGGTAACAGTACCATAGGCACTGCGCAGCGAAGGTATTGACTGCGTCTTGCCGCTTGTCTACTTTACATACGACCAGAATTTCTTCGGATTTTCTACCAAATTTCGAGACAATGTTTCGTTGTGGAACCTATTACAGGCATCTCGCATTGAAGTCCGTGCCAAATTTCCCGCGTCTGTAAATTTTTGCCAATCTTCGGGATTTCGCGTTCTTCTGAACTTCGCATGCTTTTTCCGTTGCCTCTGCAACAGCGTTCGGACCTGTGGCTAAGTATTTTGTGAGGCTGGAAAGTGGGTTGGCAGAACAGCAAAATCATATGCGGTTCCCTTTATATGTGTCAATTTCATAATTTGATTATCGTATATTGATGTTATTTTTGGTAGTTGTACTTTTAAATTCCTCCGAAACCCAATAAAGCTAATGCGCCACCGCTGACTTGCTCACACTATCCAGCAATCCCACTTCTCGCAGTGTTTACTGAAAGTCGTTTAATGTTCTATTTGTAGTTATGTATCATTTTTTCCAATAACGTAATTGTCGAAGACGATCATGTGGCTGGAATCATGTGGTGCAAAGAAATCTGTGCTATAATTACCACTTCTTCATGAAAAGAGCGCAGCAAGTGGCTTTTGTCATACCTTCCAATAAACCATTATGCAGCCATTCAACGTTGTTTCATTCTTATCGGTCATTAGTTGCATTTATTGTGCATGTTTACAGTAAAATAATTAATAAATTATAGTTTCATCTTTCTATCATCGACGAGTATATTAAACATGTTTGGCGGTATTCAGCCATCGATCACTGTGGGAATACCTCAGAAATAATATCATTGCGGATTTTCGTACATATTTGGTCTGTTTTGTCTTTAGTTATTGGATCTTATCTTACATGCAACGAAATTAGACAGTTTGTTAAATTGCGTCAGAGGAAGGCAAGATGTAACATGTCAACAACAGCAGAAATGTAAGATTTTCTGAAAATGTGTCACTGTCAACGGTTCACTTATTAAAAATGGTTAACGCGTTTGGGAAAAGCTAAATCGTTAACTTTCTTGCAATTCCTACTGGTCATGTAACCCCCATGTATTGTTATCGTAACGCAGAGGCGAAAATAAATACCGAAGAAAAGGTCTAACAAAGGGTTTTGGTGTTGGGCGTAATTATCGTATGCCGGCGGAATAGATACTCTAATGTGGAACAAATTTATGTTGGGAAAAAAAATTAGTTCCAATTTTGGCTACCAGGGTCAAATCTGGCACTGTGAATGCAAGAAACAGATATAGAAATATCTCCATATGTAACGGGTTAGAAATGGGACGTGGACAGAAAAGAGAAAACAAATGAGAAAGGCATAATGTTGATTTTATTATTAAGTGCCTCTTTCATTTGTTCAGTCTGAGCACCGGAGACGTCGACGAGATGCTGCACAGCGCGATTTTCACCTGGTGGCCAAAATATGAATTAACATTTTTCCAGAGTAAATCGCTTCCGCATTAACGGATGAGCAACATCTACTAACAAGGGAACCTCCCCATCGCACCCCCCTCAGATTTAGTTATAAGTTGGCACAGTGGATAGGCCTTGATAAACTGAACACAGATCAATTGAGAAAACAGGAAGAAGTTGTGTGGAACTGTGAAAAAAGAAGCAAAATATACAAACTGAGTAGTTAATGGGCCACATAAGCACCATAATGGACTCTGTGAGATCAGGAGCGCCGTGGTCCCGTGGTAGCGTGAGCAGCTGGAGAACGAGAGGTCCTTGGTTCTTCCTCGACTGAAAATTTTACTTTCTTTATTTTTGCATAGTTTTTATCTGTCCGTTCGTTCATTGACATCTCTGTTCACTGTAATAAGTTTAGTGTCTGTGTTTTGCGACCGCATCGCAAAACCGTGCGATTAGTAGACGAAAGGACGTGCCTCTCCAATGGGAACAGAAAACATTTGTCGCAAGGTCATAGGTCAGCCGATTCCTCCACAGGAAAACACATATATTCTATACGACACTGGCAACGGCATGTGCGTCACATGACAGGAATATATTGTCGACCCACCTAACTTGTACACTTGGCGAATGGGTAAAAAGATTCTTCTACCTTGCCCGATTTAGGTTTTCTTGTGGATGTGATAATCACTCCCAAAAAGTGATGAAAACATAAGAGTTTGTCACATAAACTGAAAATAAAAAATTAAACTTTTCACTCGATGGAAGATTTGAACCTAGGACCTTTCGTTCCGCAGCTGCTCACGTTACCACGAGACCACGGCGCTCCTGCGTTCCTATCGTCCTTAATGTTGGATATCTTCCCTTGAACTATTCAGTTTGTATATTTTGCTTATTTTTTCACAGTTCCACACAACTTCTTCCTGTTTTCTCAATTGATCTGTGTTCAGTTTTTCAAGGCCTATCCACTGTGCCAACTTATAACTACATCTGAGGGAGGTGCGATGGGGAGGTTCCCTTGTAAGTGATGAGCAACATCTATTAAGTTTCGCTGCCATACAATACTTACAGCCCACACTGGATCTCCGTGAGAAGGTGCACTTTAATTATAACCAACCGGTATTTTACGGTAATAGTTGTATCCAGTGATTTCTCGCCAGTGGTGTAATAGGACGGTAATAGGTCCCTTTACCTATTTATGCGCAATACTTTACATTTATTCATATTATGGGTCAACAATCCTTGCAGGCATTCTTGCATTTTGCGCAGTCTTCTGACGTTTCTGCCTTATGCGCGTTAGCACTAGTCCCACGAAGGCCAATGAAGGATAGCCGGTGAATTCGGCCGAACTTTGCTAACCAACGTATTGGCGTTTGGCCTCTCATCCTCACCAAACCAAAGGGGTGGGGCCAAGGGATTTGGCCGTGTGGAATCCAAATTGCCTCTGACAAACAGTCGAGGTTTCTCCCGTTCTGTTATTGTTATAAAGTAGCGTCCTAATTACAATTTCACCGGCCGCTATTAGGAAGGAAGGAGAGGATATACTAATCATCGCATGTGCAGCATTTATTTTACTGCAAGAAGCTGATCATCAGAAAGGAAAGAAGAAGAAAAAGAAGAAGAAGCGACGCTTCGGCAAATAGGCACACCGACCATCTAACGTTCTCCACTAGGTCCTTAATGTAAATTGTAAATAGCAGCTGGCCTGTAGCAGTCCTTTGGGGTACTCCCAAAATTACCTTTACATTTGTCGGTTTTGATCCGTTATAAACGAGGTATGGAGCGACACAACCTGAATTGACATGGGGTTATACGGAAACAAAAGACGCAAAAACTGGCCAACAGATAGCACTGGACCGCAACACTTCAGTTGCGCTGCATTGGAATCTTGTATAGGTAAACTGTCAGATTCTCCATAACATGACATTATAAACAACTAATGGATAGCGCTCCATCCCATATTGCCGCCCATGTGAAAGATCTCTTGCGCACATCGTTTGGTGAGGACCGCGTGCCTCCGCACGCTACGTCCGTTCTGCTGGGCCTGCCAGGCCCCTTGGCCTCAAACCGCGTGATTATTGGTTGTGTGGTTACCGCGATCGTCCGATATAATTAGGGACCCTCAAAGGCAATATCCCACAGCAGTTTTCGCCATGCCTACTGAAGTACTGTACTACGATGTTGGCTTCATGGTCCCTCTAATACTGGTATTGTAGATAAGAAGAAATTTAGAAATGGATATTAAGTTCAACGAGAAGAAACAAAACCTTACAGGTTCGCTATGACATCGTAATGATCAGAGACAGCAAAGGACTTGGAACAACAACCGAATGGAATTGATAGACTTGGGGAAAAAAAGGAAGACGACCATCAGCAAAGATGATGGGAAGTAGTCGAATTAGATCATGCTGAAGGAATTAGATCAAGGACTGAGACACTACAGGTGGTAGAGGAGTTCTGTTATTTAATCAGCAAAATAACTGTCGATGCGGAAGTTGAAAGAATAGCACACTGGCTATAGCAGAAGATGAATTTGTTAACTTGTAGTATAAATTTAAATGTTAGGAAATCTTTTGTATAGGTGTTTGTATTGTACTGAAACGTGGCTGATAAGGTGGTTCAGACAGTATAGTAGTGCCATAGATGAATGCTGAAAATTAGATGCATACATCGAGTAACAAATCTGGTAGTGGATGGATTGGGGGAGGGGGAGGGGGGGGGAGAAGAGGTTTATGTCACAACGTACGTAAGAAAAGTGATCTATTGATTGATAGACCACACCCTAAGGCATGAAGGATCGTTAGTTAGGGAATGGTGGGAAGTGGAGAGGGGGGCGGGGGGGGGGGGGGTGGAAATTGTGCAGGAAGACGGAGACATGTTTACAATAAGCAAGTTGAAATCGATAATTGGATGTAGGTGACAGTATTTATTCAGAGATAAAAAAGGCTTGTACAGGATATACAAACATGCTTCAAACCAGTCTTCCGCCGTCAATTGCGAACGGAAGAAAGGAAGATAGTTGTACCAGAAGTACTCTCCGCTACACACCGTAAGGTGGCTTGAAAATATATATCTAGATGTAAATTTTGAAAGGTTCATCATTGGAAATAAGTAAATGACGAATTATAAAATTGAATGCAGACAGTTTCTTATGGCATTGTGTGCATCTGTGGAGCCAGTCAAGTAATGCAGTTGCTGTGGCTTGGCTTCTTCACATGTTGGAATTGAGATATAGGCGTGATTATCTGGCGTGCTGACATCATCAAAGAATCATGGGATTTCCTGAACCCCCGGAATCAGCTATTTCTTCCCCCAGCCAGCACTTTGACAAATACTGAGAAGGTATATCTCGAATTCTAATACATATCTAATTTTCTTCCTGTAAAATATGTACTTTATGGCTTTAACAATTAATTCCTTCCTGCAGTTCTAGGCAAAAGCATTCAGAGATTTTAATTTTAAATCTTATTTCCGCCATGACACCATTGTTAAAGCGTTCATCACTTCCTGTGTGTATGTGTGTAGGTCGGCAGCTGTTCAGCACCACATTCTTGCAAAATTTTTTGTACATAACTCTTAGGTTTACAACTTTTGTAAATGAGTGTCCATTAAATGTAGTTACTAAGTCAGTTTCAAACTCGACAAACGGCTGTTTTGTGTAAGGTGAACAATGAACAGTCCAGCATATTTAGATACAATATAAAGATCCATTTTAAGCCGATCCAGATGACAGTGGAGCTTTATAAACACGATTTTTGTCGCTTTATGAACGCGATTTTTCGTGAATCCTCTAATGTAGTAAACTTTCTCGATTCTGTTGATTTCGGCCAGTACTCCACCATGTGACCGATCTCCTTTTTACAGTCAAATCAGATATTTTGTGATATTCCCCAGCCATAGCCAAATTTCTCAAAACACTGTTTTTGAAGTAATATGCAAACGTTGCTTGCACACTGGCAGTAGTTTGTTCTCTTTTTCCAACAGCAGTTTTTATTCTACATTGATGACAGTTGTTTTCTCAATATGCTCCAGTTTTCTTCTTATGATTTCAGAGTCCTCCATTTCCAGTTTCCTTTTGAGTACGAATAACTCATTAATTGCACTGAAAATGGTATTGTCTTTAACACGGAGTGGTTTAAATCTGTTCGACACATTGATTGTTTTTCTTAGGATTTGTTATACAACATTGTGTCAATTGTTCCTAATTTTACAATATCTGTATCTGGCCATATTGTGGAGGACAGTGCCCTAACTGAGAAAAATAAGTTTCCCTTGCTTTAGCATAACACTCGTATCGTCTTTGTTGGCATCAGTGTTAAGTTTATAGGTGGATACTTAAAACATTATGCAGACAGAAGCTACCCTTGGTCATGAGTATGTGGAGGACTTACTTGTACACCAGTCAGTTTTCGGGTGTTCTTATTACCCTAGTACACAAACTACAGATCGTTGTTTAATACCACGCAGCATAGGTCTTTAAGTTCTGTCAATTGACGCAACATGGAAGCAGTTGGCATACAATGGAGCAAATTTTAAATACTGTTTGTTGGTGTCTAACACACTTTAACACATTTGCACAGAGTCAAACACAGTATCCATTCTGTAATTTTGTATTATAGCATCCAGCCGGGGGTAATACTGTATTCTTTAGCCAAGGAAGAACTAAAAGTTTCTCGTAGTCTCATGTCTGGATGCTTTATGAGATCTCTAAGGTATTTACCGATGACTTTGTTCATTCCCGAGCTTGTGATTTGAAATAAAGTTTTGTTATATATCTGTATGGTTGGAGATTTACCACCTTATAACAGTCATTCCCAGCTGTCTTATCGTTCTCCACAATCACACTGCTGTTTCCCTGGCATTCACCTTCTATGTAGAAGTTGTAGTTTGATATTAGGTAGCTGCACATCTCTGTTCTGTTAAAAATCCCAGCAAAATCTCGCGCCAAATCCAAAAGGTAACAGTCATCTACACAAGGCTGTTCCAATATTCTAGGTAGCTCTTCCACTGCAACATCCATTTTAACGACGGGTAATTCCACTTTATATGCTATAACCACAGGATTTGTATATTTCTTCGAAATTGTTTCCATTGATTCCTTACCGTTTTTTCCCAATATTCTGTTTGCTGTCACATTGTCATTCTGATGTGGGAGAAATGGCAGCTTCGTCTTGATACCATGTCCAAAATTGTCGAGGTTCTCCTGTAATAATGACAAATTAAAGAATTCGTCTGTTGGTCTTGTCTTCCTCCCCAATAACTGAGGTATGTTTAGCACTTTTGGAGGAATTCATATTGACACTTTCCACTACGACAGAAGATCAGCTGCGATTTTCTGGCTTCCTTTTATACTCTAAAGATCTAAGATAACGACACTTATGGTCATGTGACCTCGTGGTTATACATTCTAAATTTGGTTTTACTTGCAACCCAGTTGTTTACTCCTAGCATAGTTACGCCATTTTTGTGACAGATATCCGTGGGAGGGAGGTAGACTGCCTGTTGCGAATACCATCCTTAATGAGTGGGATACTACAGCACTATACTATACCATCTGCAAATGTACTGATACTATTCCGTCCATAAGAATGATAATTGCAAGGGGCAGTCTCCCTCCCTCCCCACGAACATCCCAGGATGCCCGGAGCTGACTTCTATATTGTCGTAAATAGCCCGACAGATCTGAGCTGTAGTGTGACGTCATAGAGCCAGTGCAAGTATTCTAGCTCTGGAGCAGTGCACCAGAATTCTACGCTGTTATAAACACCCCAACAGATCTGAAGTGGATTATGATATGGAGCCCGTAGTAGTATGCCTTGTCAGGCAGCATGACAATGCAGAATTTTGAATTTCCCGCCAATTTATACACTTAGGACAACAGCTCTACATCCATTGGAAACACATTAGTCAAGTTGGGCTATTTTTTAATTTCTCGTCAAAAATTTGAATATCCCTTCATTTTGACATTCCTGTCATTTTATAGATAGGGCAATGGGCCTTTGTCAGAGGGGGTGGTGGTCAGGATTGAGGAAATCCCATGTCTCACGAGGTCAGCACGCCCGAAAAACACAGCAGAACATCTCTTGTTATCCTAATCCTGTCGACGGGGATATCTGGAACAGCCAAGCAATAGGTGATCTAGACGCGGCTTTTTAATTCTGAATGAAGCAGGATGAGACATGCCACCGCGTCTCCGCAGAAAAGTAGGTCAGTGAGCCCCGCCTGCTGCGAACGCGTCACAAAAACCAGCTAGTTCCAGCGCCGGGCTGCAAGGGAAAAAAATGTATCGGAACGCGTTTTCTTCTGCCACCACGAAAAGCGACAGCGGAGTGCGACGTACTGAACCGCGATAAGCTACAGGGCTACACGTTAGTTGGAGAGGAACGAAGTTAGTACACTGTCCTAACACATGAGCGTTAACATCGACAGGGCCCTTGCATACAGGAGAGGAATCGTAAATTTGGGGGGGGGGGGGGGGGGTGGTAGTAGTATTTACATTGAATAAAACGTTATATATAAAAGTATCCAGTTTATTGGTTACAGAGATACACATTTTAGAATGTAATGAAAACACTCACAGAAGATTTTTAGAGAATGCGAATGATTAAGTTCAAAATTGATTTTCATAAATTCCACCTTCGACTTCCACGCACTTTCGAATTCTCTTAACAGCAACGCGTTTAGCTCTTGTGAAGTCGTCTCGGTGTCAATTCGTCTGGTGTCGTCTGCTTGTCGTCTTCGCCTCTTGAGCATCCCTACAGGCAAAAATCTACAGGGTTAAAGCCATCCTCAAGCGGGACAAGTTAGCATACGTTGACGTGGAGCTGTAAAAGTTTTTGTACCTCACTTCCTCTTATGTCACGTTGAGAAGACATTGCAGCGCGTAAAACAAAATAAGTTCTGCGATGTTTTGGCACGTGCCACGCAAAGTTGAAGCAATAAGAAGCAAGATCTCACTCTGCGCTACAAGGAGAACATGTGAGACGCCATGTTGCATTTGTGTCTTCTTGGTTGAAGCCGGTATTTGGTGGGTTTTATATGATAACTTACTAAGAAAATGCATCGTCACTACACAACTAGTCGTCATAAAATGACGGGAAACGTCAAATTGGTGGTTAAAGAGTTTTCGTATTTAGTTATTTTAGAATTACAGCTTGCACATTGTGAAAATGTGCCGCTTTAAGCCAACGCACAGTGATGATTCAGCAAACGCGCTGTTCTTGGTAGGATTTTTTTTATAATTAAATGTCAGTTATTAATATCGGCGATTAAAGCCTTCAGGAGATCGACAGATAAAACTGAATAGTCGTGTGATATAAAAGTTCAGTATATATTTTGACAGCTTGTCGCCAGTGTACGCTCATGCATAATTTATGACGATTGACAAGCACAAACCCCGCAGAAAAACAAATAGAAAGTGTATTCAACACTAGAAAAATAGAAATATACATAAAACGTGTTCTGTCTCGGAAACAATTCCGAATAGGGCACATGTTCATGTGGAGTCCTTTGTTTCAAATGAGCGTTCGTGTCATATCCCTGAATATTGACCATTCCTCGTCGGACACCGTGTATAATGCAACATTGTGCGAATACCACGATGGAAGTCAATGGTAAACATAAATCCTCTTGGAAAATTGTAGGTTCAAACTGGGATGATAAACCACAAGTAATAAAACTTATAGCATTGGCAGTTTGCTATTGTGCCAGGAGAATAGCACAAATCTGCGTATGCTGCCAAGGTGAGGCGCACATTGGGACAGTGGCTTGTAAACTGCGCCCTAAAAAGCTCGATGAAAGTTCCACTATTCCTCCTGTCCGAACTCCGTAACTTGTCCAGCAGGTAGTTGAGCTGAGAATGCTTGCGTGGTTTACGGATGAGGACTGGAGGTGCTTCAACAAAGAACTGAATGCCAAAATTTGTATGATTGGGAGTGATCTAATTATATTTAACGTCGGAGGTTCAAAAATAGTTCAAATGGCTCTGAGCACTATGGGACTTAACTTCTGAGGTCATCAGTCCCCTAGAACTTAGAACTACTTAAATCTAACTAACCTAAGGACATCACACACATCCATGCCTGAGGCAGGATTCGAACGTGCGACCGTAGCGATCGCTCGGTTCCAGACTGAAGCGCCTAGAACCGCTCGGCCACTACAGCCGGCCTACGTCGGAGGCAATCACTAAGTTTTTACTTAAACCAGATCTTCAGAATCTACAAGGAGAACATAAAAATTGAATTACAAATTCAGAATTGAAACCTCTTATCTCTTCTACTTCACACAGCGGGCATTAAATTTTAACTATGGATCAGCATATGGCACTAGAAATGTACGTAAGATGTATTATAATGCTAACTAAAAGGCCCAGGTTATGACTGTGCAAGACGTTGAGAGAGGAAAAAAAAAAAAACAATCACAACACATTATCATACCTGATATGATGTAGAAAAACAGCCGGCATTCAAAACGGCTTCCAGTCGTCTCGGACTGGATAAATACGGGTCCTGTATAGTTTTCAAGAAAATGTAATATCATCGTTTCTGCGCCGGCCGCTGTGGCCGAGCGGTTCTAGGCGCTTCAGTCCGGAGCCGCACTGCTGCTACAGTCGGAGGTTCGAATCCTGCCTCGGGCATGGATGTGTGTGATGTCCTTAGTTTAGTTAGGTTTAATTAGTTCTAGTCTAGTCTAGGGGACGTATGGCCTCAGATGTTAAGTCCCATAGTGCTTAGGGCCATTTGAAACATTTTTTAAAAGTAAGTTCGTTATCTGGCCCAGAATGCCCAGTTATAACCTACTCACCGTGTTAGTTTCCTCTTCAGAATAAGATTGTGATCTAAGATCGAGATTTGCCATTTTTTCACAAGTGAATGCCGTTGTAAGATATTGACTGAATATTGTGATCCAATACACAGTCATATGATGTCTTGTAGTTTTCCTGCTTTGCCCAATCCTGCTTCCTAATATGTGCACGGCCTATAAAGTTGTTATGAGCGAAACATGCAGAATCGTTACTGGATGTCTGTAACCTATTTATTCATGTTGGTATTCTGATTGCTATGGGTTTATCTATCTATTATCATTCTTTATTTGTAGTTCACTGTTGCTATTTGAGTTAAAATATTGTCATTTGGAGATAGTGAGTGGAACTCGGGCGCTAGAATATGGAGTGTCTAGTGGAGAAATCGGAATATTTCATACATTCTTGTGTTTGAGTTGAATAGAGGAATGACGGCAGTGGAGGCTTCAGAAACATTTACGCCGTGTATGGGGATAATGCCGTTGGAAAGAACATGACAAGAAAATGGTTTTCTCGTTTTAATGAGGATCATTTAGACATTTGTGACACACTATGTTCAGGACATTCAGTGTTTTATGAAGACCGTTTAACTGCATTAATCCGCACTGGTCCACATGAGTGTACTCGAGAATTGACAAATGTGATGAACTGTGAACATTCCACCATTGTACAACATTTGCATGCAATGGGGAAGGTTCAAAAATCGGATGTGTGGGAACTGCATGCTCTAAGCCAGAATCACGAAAATCAGCAGGTAGCCTTATGTGCACCTCTGCTTGCTCATCATCAGTTGGCTCATGAACAACACTGGCCATTCTTTCCTGGTGCCTGCCGGCCGAAGTGGCTGTGCGGTTCTAGGCGCTGCAGTCTGGAACCGCGAGACCGCTACGGTCGCAGGTTAGAATCCTGCCTCGGGCATGGATGTGTGTGATGTCCTTAGGTTAGTTAGGTTTAACTAGTTCTAAGTTCTAGGGGACTAATGACCTCAGAAGTTGAATCCCATAGTGCTCAGAGCCATTTATCCTGGTGCCTTTATGGTAACATCACGAAAAGAAAAAATTGTTTGAGCCCAAACAGAGCAGCAACTGCTCGTACTAAGACCTGCACACATTCATGAAAGATAATGTTATGCATGTGGTGGAACAGCAATGGTGTGATGTATTATGAATTGGTTCCCCCAAAGTGTAATCATCACTTGTGAGATTTATTGTAAAAGATTGAGACATCTTGCAGATGCAATTCAAGAACAGGTACCAGGAAGACTGTGTTAAGTGATGCATCTCTACGAGAACGCCCTCTTGCGTTCTGCTAGACTGACGAAAAACACTATAGAGAAGTTAGTTTGGGAAATCATTCTGGACCTACCTTATTCACCTAATCCTGTGCCCTCAGATTTTAACCTATTCCGCTCTCTGTCAATTAACCTCCACAGAACTTCCTTTCCGGACGAAGATGCACTCCGGACAGGCCTCGACGAGTTTTTTGCCTCAAAACCATGTGATTCTGCAGCTGCAGAATCGGAAAGCTACCTCTGCGTTGGCAGACTGTTATAAATGTGAAACAAACTAACACAGCCCAAACAGGCCTCGAAGACCCAATGGTACCGACCAGCTGCCCTGTCATCCTCAGCCCTTAGGTGTTACCAGATGCGGATACGAAGGGGTATGTGGTCAGCACACCGCTCTCCCAGGTGACAGGTGCCACTACTTCTTCATCAAGTAGCTCCTCAATTGGCCTCACAAGGACTGAGTGCACCCCTCTTGCCAACAGCATTTGGTAGACCCAGAAGTGACCCATCAAAGCGCCAGCCGCTGTGGCCGAGCGGCTCTAGGCGCTTCAGTCGGGAACCGCACTCCTGCTACCGCCGCAGGTTCGAATCCTGCCTCGGGCATGGATGTGTGATGTCCTTAGGTTAGTTAGGTTTAAGTAGTTCTTAGTCTAGGGGACTGATGACCGCAGATGTTAAGTTCCATAGTGCTCAGAGCAATTTTTGACCCATCAAAGTGCTAGCCAAGCCAGACAGTGCTTAACTTCAGTGCTGTGACGGGCTATAAATGTGAAAGAGAATATATTATTAATGACTGAAGTGTCTGTTTTGTGTATCTGTTGTGTTTATTAAATTTATGGAAAAACGCTATGAGCTTGTGCACCAATCTGACATAAAAGTTAAACGGGGGAACTAGTAATGTGCACAAGTGGAAATTAAACACGTATTGTAACTTTTTTAAAAATATTAATTTTATTATTTTTCATATATGCAAGCGTGTTACACACAGTTGTTACACTTTCATCACAACTATTCGCCATATTGGAGTATTTGGTAAATAAATGTCTTTTTGTAGACATTAAATATAGGATGTGTAATGGCCTGTGTTCACATGCTGGTATGCAGTCATCCAAATTGACACCCACACAAACTTTGTCACATTATACATTGCACCACGACACTGAAAGCATTTTTTAACACTATTGGTTACCTGAAATACTATTCAGTATGTAGCAAAACACACCACATCGTATACACTCGCTTTGTTTGTAACACTTCGCTTTTTTTTTTTTAACATGTGCTAAGCGTATTTCTTGATTTACTTGTTTGTGCTGTAGTGCCGAACACTGTAATTATTGGAATGGTTCAAAAAATGGTTCAAATGGCTCTGAGCACTATGGGACTTAACATCTCAGGTCATCAGTCCCCGAGAACTTAGAACTACTTAAACCTAACTAACCTAAGGACATCACACACAACCATGCCCCCCCCAGGGGGTCCACAACTCTTTTGTGGACATGTGCGTAGCGAGCACGGGACCCCGAGCTAATGTGGCCCTCCTTCCTTTCCGGGCTGCATACCTTCCCTTCCCTTTCCGCATCCCTCCCCGTCCCCCATCTTCGCCCCCCCCCCCCTCACCTCTGGCTCTTTCCTTCCCTTTCTCCCCCTCTGGGAGTATGGTTTGTGCCTACGTCCGGAGACGGACGCTCGAAACTGTTCCAAATTCCTTGCTTTCTAGACTTGCAAGTCCTCGTCCTTCCTCTGTCCTTCTCTTTTCCTTCCCTCTTCTCCTTGCCCTTTTCTCCGCTGCGGCGTTTGAGACCCCCTCTTCTTTCCTTTCCCTTTCTCTTTTTTCCTCCCTGTGCGTGTCTGAAGGCCGACCCACGCACTTCAATGCGTAGCTGGTGACGGGGTAACGCGTAATTCCCCGCCCCGGGTAGACAGGTAGGACACGTACGTACCCCCTGGTAACGGCCAGGCCCAGGGATGGGTGATTACCCGAGCTGATACCTTCCGAAAGTGCCGATTGGTCCCTCCGTCCATTTGTCGGGAGGTGTGACCTGAGGTGTGAACAATCACCTAAGGCGGGAGTGCCCTCAGAGAGGGCCCCCACAAGGGAGGAGCGCGCCATCGGAGACGCCGGTAATGGGGGATTCTTCCGCAATGGTTTCCTCACCTTCCACTATGTCTGCTCACAAACGTAAGTTCACTGAGTCTCAGCCACAGACGGTTCTTCCATCGTTGCCACAGTTCCTTGTTGTTTCTCGGTCTGACGAAGGTCACGACTTTTCCACGGTCAACCCTTTCATTATTCAGAAAGGTGTTGACGCAATTGCGGGTCCTGTAAAGTCTTGTTCCAGATTACGGAATGGCACCCTGTTGTTAGAAACACACAGTGCCTTCCAGGCTCAAAAACTGCTGCGTACTTCTCTGCTCCACACCTTCCCTGTCCGGGTGGAACCGCACCGTACCTTAAATTCCTCGCGTGGAGTCGTTTATACACGCTCCCTCGATGGATTGTCTGACGAAGAAATTCAGCACTACCTGTCTGACCAGGGCGTCACGGCTGTTAATCGGGTTATGAAAAGGGTTGACTCGAACATCATTCCAACCCGCACTGTCTTCATGACATTTGACAAAGTTCAACTCCCATCAAAAATCAAAGCAGGCTATGAGATAATTTCCGTTCGCCCTTATGTCCCAAACCCTATGCGTTGCTATCGATGTCAGCGGTTCAATCACACCAGCCAGTCCTGTTCCAATCCGGCCAAATGTGTTACGTGTGGCAAGGATGCCCATGAGGGTGCTTGTCCACCTCCATCCCCTCGCTGCATCAACTGTATGGGTGACCACGCTGCTTCCTCTCGAGATTGCCCCGTTTTTAAGGACGAAAAGCTCATCCAGGAAATAAGAGTGAAGGAAAAGGTGTCGACCTTTGCTGCTCGAAAGTTACTCGCCAGTCGACAGCCCACCGTGCCTCAGAAAGGAAAATACAGCACTGTCCTTGCTTCTCCTCGGCCAACAAAGGAGGCGGCCACGCAGACTTGCGACCTTACATTTAGTACCACGGTCGTCAGATCGGCCAGCGCAAAGATCGCCCGTTCAACCTCACCACTTTCGCCTGCCCACTCTATGGCTCACCCTTCGTCGGGTTCTGCTAAATCTCGGGCCCAAAAGTCAGACGCCAAGTCTTCGAAAAAAGAGTATTCTCGTGAAGAGTTTTTACGTACTGCAACTTCACAACCATCGGTTCCTCCTTCATCTAAACATCATACTTCCAAGAAGGCTACGAAGAAACACAGTTCCTCTCCTTCTCCGCCAAGGCGTGTCCCATCTACAGCACCACTTGGCGGAAATCGCCCTCGGCCATCTTCCGTGTCGCCGAGGCGCACTGCTGGTGGCCGGTCAACTGGCCGATCGTTGGTGGCAGGAGCTGCTCCTAACCAACCTATGGATCAGGATCTTCTGCCTTCGACTGAATGCCATTCCATGCTGTCGGTCGCAAGCTCTGAGCAGTCGTTGAGTTGACAGCACCCTTGGTCACGTTCCTCCATTTTCTGTTGACCCTATGTCCATTATCCACTGGAATATCCGCGTCATTCGCGCCAATCGGGATGAATTGTCGATCCTCCTACGATCCTACTCGCCGGTCATATTCTGTCTTCAGGAAACAAAGCTGCGTCCCCATGACCGCTTTGTTCTCCCTCATTTTCAGTTCGTCCAATATGACCTCCCCTCTGTTGAAGGCACTCCAGCACATGGAGGACTCATGATTCTGCTCCATGATACTCTCCATTATCACCCAATCCCCTTAAACAGTTCCTTCCAAGCTGTCGCCGTCCGTCTTTCCCTTTCTGGATACACGTTCTCTCTTTGTACGGTATACATTCCATCGTCTACACCAATGGCACGAGCTGATCTCCTTCATCTTCTTGATCAGCTTCCACCCCCCTATTTGCTGGTTGGGGACTTCAATGCCCACCACCCGCTTTGGGGCTCTCCACATCCTTGTCCACGTGGCTCACTATTGCTAGACGTCTTCCACCAAGCGGATCTAGTCTGCCTCAACACTGGGGCCCCCACATTTTTGTCTGCCTCCACGGCAAATTTATCTCATTTGGACCTTGCGGTCGGTACTGTTCCGCTAGCTCGGCGCTTCGAATGGTTAGCCCTTGATGATACACACTCGAGTGACCACTTTCCATGTGTTCTTAGACTGCAGCCTCAACTGCCATATATGCGCTCGCGACGCTGGAAGTTTGCCCAAGCCGATTGGACACTTTTTTCGTCTCTAGCGACATTCGATGACCGTCGCTTTCCCAGCGTCGACGATGAGGTC